>NC_084967.1:15956955-16256955 GCF_949316205.1 Platichthys flesus
AGATGTGGTGGATTGACATGTGGTTTCTTAAAGGGACAGTCACACTGGGTTCTTACTGTTTCTCTGGCTGAACCACTGCGATCTTCTTCTGCTTCTGGCCTGTGGACGAGAGACAGTAGGAGTTTGTATTGTCCTAAAACAGACAGGGAAATGTGTGTGTCTGTGTGTGTGTGAACATACAGACAGGTCTGAGCGGGGGGGTCAGGGGGTAAACGTTGGCCTCACACCAGCCGACGGGGAAGATGTCCATGGACTCCACGTCCACGATGCACTCGGACAGGGGCTTGGTCACACCTGGAGACAGGAGGACAGATGAGGGAGCTGGCACACACACACACACACACACACAGGTGTTTACCTTCGGTCACACACACAGCAGGAGGCCTCTTAATCCACCACACACACAAACAAACACACACATACTTCTGTACCTTCCAGTCGGAGCCACAGCAGGCGTCCTCTGACCTGTGTGATCTGAGCCACACACACCTCCACTGGCCGCTGAGGGTTGACCGCCTCCAGCCACATGTCCTTGGTAAATCCTCTGCTCTGCCATGTCTAGACACACACAGACACACACACACACACACAGACACAGACACACAAACACAGACACACAGAGGCAGAGTTTATTTTACATTCAGGACGCAGCTCCGACCTGAGATAACCTGAAGCTAAACTCAGATTATCTGATATTCAGAACAGATTTTCCTCTGGTTTTTACCCTTGAAGCCTTTACAGTGTAACAACAGTGAATCTGCAGATTCATTGTGTTTCACTGAGACACAAAAACCCATTAAAGTCTCCGTTTGTGTCAAATTTGAGGCCGAGATTAAGTTTGTGTAACGAAAACCCGGTGAGGTCATAGTGTGATTGGGTTTGGTGTCTACTACATGTGTGTGTCAGTGAAATCAAGATCAGATAAAGTTCTGGACAGATTTTTGACATTCTAAGAAATATAATAAAAGAAGCTTAATGATTTTAACAGTAAAAGAAAACAAACAAGGCGTGTTTTAATCTGTATCATCTGATGTTTAAAAAAGCGTCTGGTCCTACATCAGGGAAGCAGGCGTCGGGCGCCGCCTCCGTCCCGCTCTGCTTCAGGTAGTCGGCCCAGTCGAAGTCCTGGCCCTCGTAGCCGGGCGGCCTCTCCAGGACCACGCCGTTCTTCAGACACCACTGGACGGGCAGGATGCCGGGCGAGCGGGCGTGACACACCACGGAGCGAGGCTTCACGTCCACCGAGAGCTCGTCCAGCGTCACCTGGAAGTAGATCTTATCGTAGACCTGAGGAGGGAGAAGAAGAATCGGTTTCTTTTATTCTCCTGCTTGATGGAAACAAATATCCTGTAGAGGTGCATCATGGGAAATGTAGTGATCCAGGATTTGTGCAGTAAAAGTCAGGATGTCTCAGACTCTACTGTTTTTCAACTGTAACTTGTATAAACACAACTAAATATAAGTATAAAAAATAACTTAACATCTTTTCCACACTGTTTACTTTGTAAAATAAAAGTTCAAATCTCTTTAAACATAAACACTGGTACTGAACCACCGATCCATACAAATCTTGCTATAAACACAAGTGAAGAGTTCAATCATACATAAAAGGACACTGTAAAAACAAAACTAAGACATGATGAATCTAAGTGTCTCACACAGGAGACCAGATTCCTCAGAACACAATGTAAACTTCTCTGGAACCAACTCGTCAATAAACACGTCAGCGTAAAACAAGCCCGACGAGCGAAGCCGCCTCTTCGGAAGAATCTCATTAATAAAGGCGTCTGAGGAATGTGGGGAGTGCCTTTGTGTTTTTGTTCCTGCAGATTAGAAGTTGTGTTGTGAATGTCTCGACCCGACGACTCACCCTGGTGACGGAGACGGGGCAGATCCTGAGCTGCTCCCACGGGGACACCATCTCCAGCTTCATCCCCGTCCTGAAGGACAGCTCGGGCAGGTCCACGTGGTCCTGACACAGCAGAGACGAGACTGTGAGACCTGGTGCTCAACAATGTAGGTCATGCAAACCCCTGCCTGGGTTCATTAGGAGGTTCTTTAAGTTGTATATCAAAGTGCTGGGGACCCTCAGGCCTAACTACATGTTGGTGTTTACTTCAGGAGGCTGTGACCTTACAGAGCAGATTCATTTTGACCTTGTGAACACAACATCTCTGGAACACCTTCAGGGAATTCCTCCAGATTTGGCACAAACATTCATTTGGACTCAAAGATCTTAAAAGAACTTGTTCCCTCAAGATAATCCTTTTAATTTTGGTACAAACGTTCCCTGGTGGATTAAGTGATTCGAGTTTTGTGGTCAAAGGTCACGCTGACCTTACAAAACATGTTTCTAACAATGTACTTGAGTAAAAGTACCACAACGACCTGGTTCTTCTTCTACTCATGAACACGTCACTTCCTGTACGACAGAGGCGCTGAGTCAGTTGAGTCTTGTTTTCTTTCTCCTGAAGCTTCCGTCTTCCTCCGTGTTACTGATTCATTCATTTCAGATTTATCTTGTGCTCGGCTCAAAGTTCACCTCTGTTTGTTTTGATGCAGTCGCTCACTCTGCTGCTTCGGGCAGGATAAAGTCTGGTGTCTTTTTTCACGTCCCTACGCTTAGTATTTATATACGTAGAAAGTATTTCAATATCCTAGAAAATACAGCTTTTTGACCAGTTGTAGGTTTTCTAGAGAGAACTCTGTCTTTTTAAACTTCTCAATGACTTTCCAGGTTTCACATCGTAAATCAACTACAGCTGTTACAGTGGAAACCCCCCCCCCCACCCCCCTAGTGGCCTGGCTCTGTGCCAACCCTGCACAAGCACTGAAGGGCAGACACGTGTGAACTCCTCCTCACCTTGAACACCTCGAGCGGCAGCGGGTTCTTCTGTCCGAGGAGCCGCGCCTCCTCCAGAGCCTCCTGCCAGTCGGGGGCGCTCTTCAGGGACCGAAGCTCTAAGAGACGAGACATCATATATTCAGAATTAATAACAGATGACGTGGAGTTGGGTTGAACGAATCCCAGCAGCTGAGTCCGACTGTGAACATCTGATCACGTGTGTTGTGTTCACCTGTGGGCGGTTCTAAGGCGAGCTGGTTCTCCAGGGCCCAGCCGAGGGGCCGGAGTCTGACGTCCAGGTAGAACAGCCACGAGTCCTGAGCCTGCTGGTCTTCAGAGAGGCCGGCACAGCGCAGGCGAAGTCTCCCTCCGACGTTCTGCACGACTCTGAAGGGCCAGAACAGGAACGGATCTGAGACGTCCTGAAGCTCCAAGACGGAGCCTTCGACGATCAGGTCCACCGTGTTCTTCCCTCTCAGAGGCTGACGGAGAAACAAAGACAGTTTAAGGTATTCAATAAGCTCTAGGAACCATCTCAGAGTTGCAGGGAACATGGATCCCGCTCCCTGGTTCCCTGTGAGATGTTCTGCAGGTGGATGACCACTCACCCCCTCCAGCAGGTTGGCCGGCGCCGTCCTGGATCCCGTCAGGTCCTGAACCAGGAACTCCGTCCAGTCGCTGTATTTCTCCTTGATGGCTGCAAGAAGAGTTAAAAACCAAACACTGATGAACACGCAGACGATGGAGGTGAAGATTCTAAATGTTCTTATGAAATACGTGTCATCACAGAGCAGCAGCATGTGCAGGTCAGTTCATGCATACACCGGAAAAAAGGCAAATACGGACGTTTTAATTGAAATGCAGATGTGAATGTTTCAGGCATTTTCATAAAAGAGGTGAGAAATTAATATTCAGTGTTTTGTTTCCTGGAAAAAGCTCCAGTGGATTCATTCACGCTGCAGAACAGTAATGCAAATTCTGGTTCATAGCGGAGGTCAGACATTTTTAAGCCTCCATATGATAAAATCATGTCCTGAAGGATAATATTATAGATATATCAGAATTTCACATATATATAGGATTTACGCGCACGTTTAAAAACACCTGCAGATGAACAAAGAGCTGAAAACGAAAATAATAAAATCATATAGAATCAAGAGAATAATCAGAAAATTAAAAAAAATCAAACAAAAATAATAAATAAAAGACAATAGAAATCAAACTCAAATAGAAAAAAGGGTCAGAGCGGTTTTGATATGAATGATCATGTGACTCGTAACTTCCTCATTTATGCAGCGATCAGTGAATTGTAATGAAATCAAAGTGACAGTTGAGGTCATTGTGTTATTTATATGAATTAGTTTTGGTTTTATCTACTTTTTAATCTCCATGTTCTCTTGAAACTCAACAGACTAAACTGCCGTGAATATGATTTTCTGCACTCGGTTATTTTCACTTCCTGTTTCCCAGGGTGCAGTGGGGTTATATCATCGCTGCTTTGCTTTTCATTTGCCTCCTGATTATCTAGTCCTCTTCAAGCTAACCACTCAGACACGTGTTGGAGCCTCTGAGTTCCAGAGCGACTCCGACTCGCTGACGAGCTGGAGTTTCCCAGCAGGAGACTAACGTCGTATCTATCAAGCTCTTTGTTTACTGCTATGAATCTTCAGTAAACATTGAGGGGGGGGGGGGGGGGGGGGGGGTCTCAATGCAGCAGCTTCAAGGTTTGTTCCTGAAACACTTTCTATCTTTGTTAAAATCCTCTTCACGTCCTGATTAATATTCATCAATAAATAACTGACCTCAGATCTAATTTGATTGGCCTCTAAAGTGCCCCTGTCCTGTCAGTAGTCTTAAAAAACAGTCAGTAAATAAATAAGTAAATAAAATAAATACATTTAAAAAAAAATTCACTTTCTTTAACATTGTGGTTTTTGTTTTCTTACATTTTCACAGATTTCTCAGAGAATAATTCATGGAACTTGATGAAATCTGATTTTTTCCAGTGAATGTTTAATCTGTGCAAAACGTTGTCGAGTTTTGTAAACACATAAACAATCCTTGTGGAGTTAGATTTAGTGTTTTGAGGTCATGACCTTCAGGAAAGACACTATAACTCCCGACACATATTTCCTGAACAAACGAGACAGATCCTGTGAACTGAAAATCACTTCATTTTCCAATCCGAGAGATTTTAGTAAATTTAACTGACAGTTTGCTCCGCGGAGGCTTTTTAAAGATGGAATTGAATTGTGAGACCGGATCAATAACAACCCCCCCCCCCCCCAGGGTCCCGTCTGAATCAAATCAACAACTCTGGTATTTTTCTGCCCGATGACTCGATGTGCCGGTGGTTCGTCCTGTGACTGGAACGCCAGCGTCTCCGCGGCCCAGACGCTCTCCCTCCGCACGCCTGGTTAATAATAGTGTTTTTTCCTGTGAGACTATTTTCTCTCCTCACGGCTGCACACACACACACAAACACTGCACCCATACATGCCTGCACAAACACACACAAACACACACACACAGACAAACACTGTGCCGTGCTGATGTTGGGCCGTGCAGAAATAGATAAACTATTTTTACAGATTCCTGTAGAGGTTACTCATGAAGCCGTTTAGAGTGGTGCAGCAGCAGGAGAAAGCGAAACACGCAAACTCAAACCTTTTCTCTTCCTCACACACACACACACACACAGACACACACTATGCTTGCAGTTTAATTACGCTGTATTGCTGCATTGATAAATAAATTCTATTATTCTTCCTTTCCATCTTGAAGGCAGCAGACGAGGTGAAATCCCAGATTCCACGTAACAATAAGTGTTTAATTAACCTTGAGGGAGGAGGTATTTAAAAACACACTCACACACACACACACACAGACACACACACACCACTCCTCCTACATTCTCCTTCACTATCCCTGTGCCAGCCTCACCCCTCTCCCCCTTTCTCTCTCCCAGAAGAACACGTTGCACTAAAACCTGCAGCTGAAGAAAATATATCTAGCGTGAAAAAAAGAAAAAGGAAGAACTAAAGAGGAAACGTATGAAACATTTGCATCTTGGTCCGGCTCCACGTCTCTAAACAATCCCCCCGTTTTATTTAAAAAGCAATCAATGTCGTAATTAAAGAAGAAGAAGAAGCGTCTCTGTGTTTCAGGCACAATCCCAGATTCTAATCAGAGCTAATGGGAGCAAATTACCCCCCCCCCCCCGTCTGTCCGTCCGTCCATCTCCTCCCGTCATTATGAAAATACACGAGGGGTAGAAAGCCATTTTAATCTAACTCCATTTCAACTGACAGGCTTCCCAAACAGGCCGAGAGCCTAATGAGTGCAGCTCATGTAAAATGCCACACGGTGCAGTTAAGTGTGTTTATTGAGAGACGCCTGGCAGCTGCTGTGTGTGTGTGTGTGTGTATGTGTGTGTGTGTGGCGAAGTCACGCCTGCAAACGTTCACATCATGTTGTTAACATTTTTATTGCCGCAATCATGACAGGGATTATTACAGCAGGGTCGGTAAATATAAATTATCTTAGTGTAAGTTAGCGGTGAGTGTTAAAGGGCCCTGCAGGGACAGGGGTGTGTGTGTGTGGGGGGGTATGGGTGTGTGTGTGTGTGGCTGGGTGTGTGTATGACGTAGACAGCCTTTGATTCTTTTCTACATTCGTCACACACGCCTTATGAAAATGAAACCTATTCACACAAACAGACATTCTTCTTTAGTGACACAACACAAACACACAACCATAGTGAGGTGATGCAAATTTTGGGGTTTCAGCCAGGCAGGGGGGGGGGGGGGGGGCAGCCTGACTCACTCTCAACACTGTTTTACATGAGATTTGTGTCGGCTGCAGAGTTGATGCCGGGTGAATAATAGAAATAAAGATTTTACATGTTTTTTTATGTAAATCATTTTGTAATATTTCAAGATGAAAGTCATAATTTTTACTCGCATACAAATATTATTCCCGTAATCTTTTTCAACATGAACCTAATCCTCCGCTGAGCTGCAGACGCACAAACAGACACACTGGTTCATTTGGTTTGATGAGCACAGAAGCATCAGTCAGCGTGAAAAGCATTTAAAGTGTTGGAGCTGAGAAAGAGGAAATGTGTGTGTTTGTGCGTTTCACAAGTGAGTTCACACATCTGGGGGGGGGGGGGGGGGGGTTTTAATTTGACAAATTCAGATATAAGAAACACTACGAGAGTCAGATTTTGTGTTTTTGCAGTAAACAACATTTTTCTGTCGCGCTAAGTTGTGAAAAACGAAGAGGCCTTGTCTCGGGGGGGGGGGGGGGGGGGGGGGCGTGATTCTAAAAACTGCTGCTGCTGCTTCGTTACCAGGCAACCAATGAGATCAGCTTCATACAGACTCATTGTGAAACTGAAGATCTGAATGAGAGAGAAATCTGATCAAATCTACTAATTCTCTCACAACCCAAAAAGTCTGAACCAAATAGATGTCGATATATAATAATGTTTATATCATTGTTTGATTCTGCTCAGCCTGGGATTTGATTAAATATGGTTTAAAAAAAAAAAATTGTGCATTTATATTGTCCATTTCATTCCATTTGAACCTTAATATTATTATTATTTTATCCCTTTAATTGACTTCTTTTCTTGCATTTAATTGTTATTTTAGCTTTTACAATCTATTTTCATGGTGTTTCAGTTTTAGCATTTTTATTAGTTGTGAGTAATTCTCATTATCTGATTGATCGATTGATTGATTGGTTGATGATTGATTGGTGGAGTTCACAGTGTTCACAAATGAAAAAGTGAAACAGGAAGTGAGAGCGAGTCATGTCTCTCTGTAGAATGGGTGAACCGGCCCTTTAAGAGACCACATGACTCGACATCATTCCATTTCCAAATAAGGATCCGAGTGCTTTATTCTCACTGAACTTAAAATAAGACAAAAAGGATGTTTTTCCGAGGTCGAGGATGAACTTTAAACTGAAATGGAAGATTTTAAAATGCTCTGGGAACAAATGGACATCTATAATTCAGAGGTGACTTCTATCTGCAGTGGAGGATTGTGGGAAACTATAACTGATGAACCGTGTGGTCAAACCGTTTTTTTTACACACACACACACACACACACAAACACACACACAAAGAGTGATCAGAGCATCTCAGGTTTAACATTTCATTTTTAAAGACTGTAAATCCATTAATTTCTAAGATTTCCTTATAACCTAATAAGATTGAAATGTAATTGTGACTCGATATTAAACACTTCTTATTCCAGTGAGACATGTTGTGTCTGCAGCCTCTCACTCGTCCACTTGAGAAACTAACGAGTGTTTATCTGATGGTTTATCGACTAAACGATGAATTAATAGAAACAATAACGATGGTGACACTGGAATGTCGGTGAAAGGCTGAATCCATCAGTCAGGCTCCAGAATATAGAAGACACAAATCGATAGAAAGCTAATATTAATGTTGTCCTTCCTCAGAAAAGCTCATTTAAGATGAAGAGTCGCTGCCAGTTCAGTGACGCATGATGATCATATCTGAGGAAAACACATTTCACTCTCAGCAGCTGTTCCACTTCTGACCGTGGTCGTTTGGCGGAGGAGTGACCTTCTTTTCTCCCTGACACAGGAAACAGCGTTTGTATCAAAGCATCACATCTCGGACCGAGCCGCTGCTGTTCTACGCTTTATCATACGAGCACAGCAGGCAGAGTGTGTGTGTGTGTCTTTGTGTGTGTGTGTGTGTGTGTGTGTTATCGCTCCGCTAAGACACTAAGCACTCAGCTAGAAAGGAGGCACATGCAAGAAGAGGCGAAGCGTGAGCTGTGAGGTCACTTCCTGCAGAGATTAGAAGAGGAGGAGGAGGAGGAGGAGGAAGCACACGGACTGCACATGCAGCTCTAACGTGGACACAGTGTTGATTTGCTGTCGGCCACTAGTGAGCCGGGCGGGGGGGGGGGGTTAGTGAGAGGCACCATTAGAGCTGCTTACCTTTTCTTAGGTAAATGTTATCTGAGAGACAAACGAAAAGGAAACAAACACAAACAGGTGACTGTAGGTAAAACCGGTGCAAGCACTGGAAAATAATACACAATACCTGCTGACTCAATCACACACACACACACACCAGACACACACACACACACAAGTGCATGAAATGATGCAAAGCCTTGAAATGAAGCAACTCAGAATGTGTCTGTGAGTGTGTAGTTGTTGCAGAGGCCTCGATAGAGAACGGACTTCATCACATGGTTTGCTGCCGTGGGGTCCTTTGACTTTACAGACTTTTATATATAGATGTATATTTATATATAGATATGGTCGCTGCAGGTGGAAATGTCACAATAAGAGCAGAGAGGCTGCTGGGAAACGTTTAGGGGTGACGTTTTATTTTGAGGGGAGCAGGTCTCAAACGACCACTTCCTGTTTCAACGTGGCCGAGGCTGAACGCCGTGATGTCGAGGGCGTTTAGAAAAATGTCGTCTGAGACGTCCTGACAGTCGAGGCACTCGAAGGGAAACCTGTCTTTCTACTGAGTTTATTTAAAGCATCCATTGAAAGGTGGGAAGTGCTCACATGTTGTGTTTGTGCGTTTGTGTGTGTTTGCGCGTGTGTGTGTGTGTGTGTGTGTGTGTGTGTGTGCCAAACAAACCTTTCTTCTCATTCAGTATTAAACAGCCAAGTTGTAAAATTCTAACCTTATCTGCTTATCAATTGCTTTCTTTACACATATTTTTCCTTATAGAGACACTTTTGTAACTAACAGTTAATATCTAAAGACACAAATGCCTCAATAAAAGGATTAAACACACATTTAAGCTCCCTTCACACCTTAGAGACACTTCCCACCAATTGACAGTGAACAAGTTAATGTTCCAACAAGAAAATACAACAACAAATACAAAAATAACTTTAAAAATCCATTTTTTGCCAAATACAAAAGCTGATAAATTCATAGAAAATTTAGAATGTTTAATAAAGTTTTAAAACCTCTGTGTTCACTGGTGATATTGCAACAAAACCTGGTAAAATATCAACGTGCATAGAGCAGTAATAATCCCGTTCGATTCCTGATAGAGGTTTTGATTATCAGCCATAATATTTTAACCATCCAAAGTAGATTCACCACAAACAACTTGAGAAAACAAAGTTATATTAAAAGACTCAAGTCAGTGTGATATCATGTGCACGTGTGGAGAACTACACTACCCACAGTCCTCGGGTGTAATAGTGAATACTAATTTTATAAAGATTTTCTGAAAGGTCGCTGTTACGCTCTATTGTTTATATCATAATGAGCCGTGACTATAAAATAAAACACTTTAATTAAACCAAACCAAACCTGATGTGTTATAAAAAGCTTCCTCAGGATCAGAGAGAAACATCACACGTTCATGTGCTTCTGTGGATATTGATCTAACCGTGTGTGTCTGTGTGTGTGTGTCTCTGTGTGTGTGACAGATCACCGTGTGGCCTCCTACCTTCAGGGGGCATGAGGGTCTTGTTGTTCTGGGCGCACCAGCCCACCGGGTGCAGCTCGGCCGTCATCACGTCGCACCAGAAGTCGGCCTTGCGGTCGTCGCCGTAGCCGCTGAAGCGCAGCAGCAGCAACTGGCCGCACGTGGTGATGATGGTGGCCACCCAGTACGAGTCCGGGCTGCTCTTATTGGCCACTTCCAGCTTCATGCCGGGCTGGAAGCTGCTCTGGAGGCTGATCTCCACCTGGGGGGGGGGGGGACACAACCTCATTAATATTTATATTTTACTCTAAGTTCATCAATCAATGAGATAACACATTTATTTACAGACACACAGCCTGAGCAAGCACCAGAGGTCAAAGGTGAACCAGGGGGGGGATGTTAATCAGCAGATTGAGTAACTAGTTTAATATTTGTGTTCAGTTTCTCTTTCAGGTGGAGCTCAGGGTTTGTTGACAGCCGGTCTCGCCCTGTTGGACCCTGATCTGCCGTGTCTGTGAGGATCTCAGGTTAGAACCCCCTCAGTGAAAACATGACTCAGCAGTTTCCTCTGTGTGACGCTCTGCTGGGGATGATCACTGGTTTCTGAGTAAAGAGTTTTTAATTTAGAGGAAATGGACGTGAAGTGCGAAGGGGAAGTAGTTTTACACATAAGCGTCAGTTAATGGGAAGTAGTTGGCAGGTGTTACACGTCTCCTGTGGCGCAGCGGGGGGGAGAGAGTGACGCTGATGACATCATCGAGGTCGAGCTGGTTCTAATGAATAAGAGACTCAGCAGCTGGCGTCACGGAGGCAACAGCTGTAAAGGACTCGAGCCAAAAGGAAACACGGAGATTAGGGAGGGACACCAAATTCCAATGCTGATATAACAGCCAATGTAAATATATATATCAAAAGAATTTGTCAATTATTTCCTAAGACGTCGTTAACAAACCGCTCAAGACAAAGGAATGTAACCGAGGTTTGATGTTTTACAGTTTGACATTATTATAAATTACTGTAAATAAAAAAGAAAAACACCAAAACAACCGGATATAAAGAAGTTGAATAAAGAAAATAATTATTTTACCTGGGCTCTTTTAAAAGGTCACGATATTTAGACCTGTGCTTCATCGATATTTAAAATATATTTAATCTTTCTATAATTTCACTAAACGACAATAGAGAAAAAATAACGCGTGATATTTATCTGACCTTTTACAGACAATTAATTGAACCAATAACTAATCGCTAATGGGAAAGTGTTTTTCAGTTCCAGCCTCATGACCTCTAGTAACAATCTAATGACTCAGGCCTCTGATTCATTTTAACAAAGTAAAAACCAGAGTCCTCATGACAGCAGCTACGGGAACTTGTTTCCACCATAGCCACAGGCTGCCAGTTCAATTCTTGAGAACCCTACGAGCCAAACAGGATGTTCGCATTCAGCGCTCGCACAAAACACACACACAAACTCACAAGTGAATGGAAAAAGCCAACATCTTAGAAATAAACACAATACAAATGGCCCCCGTGACTTCCTGCTGCAACAATGCAAACGTGCTGTATCACTCCGGTTGGCTTATGTAAGAGAGCTACAGGCGGCTTTTGTGTGTGTCTGTGTGTGTGTGTGTGTGTGTGTGTGTGTGTGTGTTTGGAGGCCCAAGAGAAATCACTGTTTCAATTTGTCCAGGCAGAGAGGGAGAGCGGGCCAGCGAGCGAGCGAGGGACGAGGGCTGCACTTTACTGAATCACATTTTTCCGGGGGAATTCATGGTCTGTTTCCCAGTTACTCAATCCACTTACCAACGAGGCAATTTAGCTTCCGGGTGGGGGGGGGGGGAAGCCCAAATCGCCGCAGTGTGTCCCACAACAGGGCAGCGTGTATAAACCCACATATTCCAAATCTGTGAGTGATGCAAGCGGCTGAAACGGGGAAACGAGCTTCCTCAAGAGTCACCGGGAGACACGTCCACGCCTTCGCCAACCGCCCTGGAGGCCGGGCGGTGCATCACACAGAATCTGACCCTAACTCTTCAAAAATGTGCGTGTGGTTTATTCTGCTGTTGACTGTTTCGTTTTAAAAAATACTCCGAACGAGAAGCAGCGATAGAACACATTTTGCATATCTAAGTTAAATGTAAGAATAAAGTCCAAAGGATAACAAACCCTTCATTTCAAATGCTTGATAAATGCAAAATCCACCTGAACATCATTTCTGTTCACAACTGCCCTGAATCGTTATTTAGAATAAAATCCTCATCTTACTCTTATGGTTTTATTTGAGAGCAAAGATCCAGAAAAGGCCGGGGGTGGATGATTAATCCTGAAATTAAAAAACGAGCCTCAGAATCCAAAGTGTTCGATTCAACCCTGAGATTTCTGTCACTAAATCATTTTAATGACCTTCCCTCAAAAAAAGGCCAATTTGTATTCAGTGTATTTTCTTTGCTGCGTCGGTAATTACCCACAACTGTGTTTTACAAAAGGCAGCGGAGGTCGTGTGAAGAGACGTGCGTCACGAGGGGTCTCAGCCAATGAGAGCTCTCGGTTGCTCAGCATCACACCGCGGTGACGCTGAGCCCCGGCTCTCTTCAACACGTCGTTAAAGGATCTCTGCATGTGGCACTTACACCTGAGAGGCTGTGTTTAACGGATCAGCGGGGGGGCAGATCATACGCCGTGACTCACATGTTTGAAGGTGGTGTGCGGGGCGGCGCTCGCCCCCGTCTCCTCCATGAACTCCTCCCAGTTAAACTCCGCCTCCTCCTCCTCCACGGACTCAGCATCTGCGTGAAGGAGAAACCTCGTCAGCACAGAAACACACGGGACAGAGGAACATTTTGTAAATGTAGAAAAATGATACACATCGATACAATCACAACACAAACTTCACAGAGGGGTGGGGGGGATGTGTGTGTTTGTGTTGTGTTCACAGCGCTTCGGTAGTCGTCGTCTTACGTGATTCTGCAAATGCTCCTGCTGAAGGTGACAGTTGTTCTGAGTGTCAGGTTTTTTCCATTGTGTTTCTGTGTGTTTGTGTCTCTGTGTATGTGTGTGTGTGTCTGTGTGTGTGTCTGTGTGAATTATGCAGGACTGACCCTGCTCTGTCTAATGAGAGGGAGCAGTGAGACGCTGATGTTTTGATGGATTTCGTTTCAAACAGATTGTAGGGTCAGAACACACACACACACACACGCACGCACAACAAAGTTTGCACCCTTTCTTCTCATTACACAAAAGTACCACGCAACTTTTCTACTTGAGTAAAGTACGTATCCTTCATTTACACATCGACATTTAAACACACTTTGAAACTCAAGACAAAACAAACTATACAAACAGACAGAAAACCAGTGAAGAAGTTTAATTTAGAGACAAATATTAAAACACAGTCTGTGACGTCCAGAAATCGTATTCATCTCCATCTGTCTCCACACGCAGCTCGGGGGCCTCACCTGTATTCACCTCCTCTTCCTTCCCATTGGTGGAGTTGTACGGCCTGATGGAGGTGAGCGCCAGCGGCTGCTCCTGAGCGCCGGACTGCATCCTCCTCCTCCTCCTGGTGAGTGTCAGCTTCCGACCTGAGGGGGTTCAGCTCCTCCTCACTGCATCGCTCGCTTCCCTCGACGCCCCTGGAGCAGGAGACACCCTCGGAGTTAACATGCTGATCTACTTCATAAGATCCTGTGTCTTAAAACAATCAGAGTTCGACAGAGTAGAAAAACTGGAATGACACGAGCCGGCAGGAAGTGACGGTGAATATGGATTCATGACGTTTACAAGAGGAAGAACATATGGCGTCGGAGAAATCTGAGAAATTACGTGAACTTCACCTCGAGTCCGAACAACAAGTCGGGAAGTTAGTGAAGCTGGTGGCACATGAGTTTCTGACGTCATCATTTAAAAACAAATAAAGTAATTTTCAGCTCGATGCCGATATTAGGAAGTAAAATAATTACAATACAGATTAATCAGCTGATTTATATATTTAAGAAAAAAGTTTTTAACCTTTATTATAAATAACTGAATAAAATATATATAGAACTTTCATTCTTCTGCAACATTTACTCAATTTGATTAAACCATAAACACTGACACCGATCATGTTTGAACGATTCATAACAAAACAATGTTATCAGCCAACAGGAAATGAGTTGTTCTACTAATACAAACTCCACCTGAAGCAAAGACACAGTTTTAAAGTTTCTCCCTCTGTGCTCTGTTGAACAGAAGCAGCTTGAATGAGCTGCAGAGGAAGGAACTCACGTCTGACTGGTGATTATCAAACTAACTTCATCTTCCTCACAAATCAACAGCTGATTGTTACTGATTGACTTGTTTGTCTGAAAAGACTCAGAAGGTTTTGTTTTCTCCTGACACTGTGACGTGCTGCTCTGATTAATGAGGCAGACGTGTGATGTGATCAATCAATCAATCAATCACTCACTGACAGTTGGATCAAACACATCCTGACGTGTCTCCTCCTGTTGCAAGTTGACAGTTCACTCATTCGTCTCAATCATTAAATATTGAGAGATAATTAGATATCATGGATTTTGCCATAAGAATATAATAAAATCCATAATCTCACCACGTCTCTTCTTTCCTTCCTCCCAGATCTAAATCTCAAACCTGTTTTTAAATAGTTTTCATTTCCCAGATCAGAACCACTGAACTATGAATATTCAGCTCAGTGTTATATGTGTAGATCAGCTTGTCGCCTTCACAACAACAGACCTTGTTTGTCTCTCGTCTGGCAGCCGTCCTCGGTCATGCAGTCACATCGCCTGTGACTCACCCCCCCCCCCGACTTCCACCCACTTTCATCAACCTGGCAATTAACACGGAGGCACGCTGCCGTCACGCAGACGTTCTCCATCACGCCGAACGCAGCTCCACATCCTGTGTTCACTCCCAACTCTGAAACCAGCGTCCCGGAGAGAAACGAAACAATTTCCTTGATTTTGAGCCAAAAAGTTGGAAAAGAGAAAGAATCAAACAATATTCTCTGGAACGCAGAAAAATCAAATCCAAGCTCATGAGCAGACGCTGCTCCTCCGGCTGCTGTTTGAGCCGAGCGTGTTTACAGAACTGTGAGGCTACAAAGAGTGTGAGTGTCTCCGAGTGTGTGTGTGTGTGTGTGTGTAAACCCCCACCACCCACTCACAAACACACACACAGCCCTGATGTCCCACAGTGGCTCCAGCATACATCCATTGCGTAAACAGCGAGCTGAGCTAATTTGGCTCACATGATGCTGTTTGCTGCCCCCCCCCCCCCCAGCAGCCCATCACCGCCTCTTGCCTAAACACCGACTCTCTTCAGCTGCATTGACACATCACTGTTGTCAACATGGCGTCATCTCCAGCCCTCATTACACCTCAGTCAAACACCAGTGGCAGAGAGAAGGAGGAAGAGATCCACAGCAGCTCTTATCACCGGGATTTCCCCTTAAAATTCCCCTTAAGTGGAGAGTAAGATAAGTTTCTGTTTGCCGTTTGGTTTGACACACACAGGTCCGGCCCCCTGGTGAAACGTCTGAGTGAGGAAACAACAGGGAAATTAGAAAAATCAAGTTCATACAGGAATTTGTAGTGGGAGTGTTGATGTGTCTAATAAAGGACGGATGCAAAACTTGCAAAAAACAATAATCAGGTTGAAGAAGAGGAGCCATACACGAAGAGGACGAAGACGAAGAACTTAAAAACGATGACACCTGAGTCGATGAGTCATGTCTCAAAAGAAAGTGTCCTTGAGCTTCTGTTTCACTTCTACACTCATAGATTTATCAGAAATATGATTAAGGATTGATGAATAGTGAAAATAATGACGTCCACAAGATCTTTTACTTAAACTTAAGGAACATGTCCTGACTTTGAGCTTCATCTTCGCTCAGAAACCGGAGTCAACACGAATGAAACACCATAAAAACTTGTTTTTAAAGTTTAATTTAAAATCCACTGGAAATTTGTCGCTGTCCAAATATTTAGAAAACCCACCCGGGACGTTTCCACTGAAACTCATCCGGACATATTTATTATCTTTGCAAACTTCTTTTGGGGACGTCATGGAATTTTAAAAAGGTCAGATACTTCACTCTTTAGTTAATTCAGTTTCCAGAGGTTCTGAAGAATGTTCTCACTGTTAGTGGTTCCCAGTGATGGGAATTTAGAGTTCTGATGGTGTGAGGAGGCAGCAGGTTTGTAGAGAATCAACTGGAAACTGATAAACACATCTAGATTCCTCCATTAGGGACTAAGTCATGATTTCCTTTTTAATTATGTTTCTGCTGAATCTATAAGTGTAGGAAAATAGTGGATAAGCTCAAAGACACATCTTCAATTTGCATGTCAACACAAAGAAGCAGCAGTTTGTCACATTTCAGAATCTGGAACCAGCTAATATTAGATTTTTCGCAGTTTTCGGATGTGAAATCCAGATTTATCATCTTTCTAGTGTGAGGAAGAAGCATGTCTTCTGCATGTCTTCTGCATGTTTGGCTCCTCTTCTTCATACTGTGATATCTATAACCTTCTTCAGTTTTGATTCAACGCGTCCACTTGTTTCAGACTGGACATAATCTCACTGGGACTGAGGCAGGTAGAGAACATTTTCATTCTCCCCTCCTCGTGATAAATTCAGGAAAAATGTCTGTTGACACGTGAAAGCAGTTATATTGTAATTAATCATATAACAAGAGAATAACAGTAAATCATCCTGTCAACACGTTTCACGCGTGTCGAGTTGTGTTTTCCTTCTTCTCTCGATTCGGAGCCTCGCCGGTTAAACGAGTTTCCAAACCCTCGGGGACAGAAAAGCATCCGCAGCCTTTTGTTCTGTAAAATGTCTTTTTCATTATTTAAACAAGCCAACTCTTTTCCCCTCTCCCTTTGAGTTGGACCTCATCGTTTGTTCCTGATGAGGCTCTGCTGGGCCCCACAGCGTCCTGCAGGAAACCACTCCAGATTGGGCACCGGGGGGGATTTAACTGGTCTGGATGAATTAATCTCAGACGCAGGACCCCAGATTGAGAGAGAGGGGGGGGGGGGGGGGGGGGGTCTTTCAGTTTTTTCTATTTATTAGCTCCTGATGGGGCGCTGGGCATCCACGTGTTGTCCTCCTGCCTTTCCCTAAATCCATCCTCGCCAAAGATTTAATGGGGGATTTAGGAGATTAACTACCCCTGCATGGGCTTGGGTTTTATTGCATTACTCCCTATTAAGCTCTCCTCTTCTAGAGCCATCCAAGAGCTGTTTCCTCCCGGGCAACGGGGAGAACTGGTAAACCAACATTGTCCTCTGTTTCCTCCTCTTGATTCCTGCAGTTATTAGCGTGGACGTGCGCACAATGCGGCCTGTGTGCTCCACGGCCAATTAGGACAATCTGTGATGCTCGCTGAGATCAACAGAGAAGTGCCCCTGGTGGACCACGGACAAACAGAGGAGGAGAAGAGCGAGCAGAGGCAGCAGCCAATGGAGGAGAGGAAACTCCCTCTATTTCAACATCAGTGACTGGAAACACCTCCCTACAGCGCACACACATAAACAAGCACTACACACACACACAACACACACACACACAACCTGAAGACTTTCTGTCTTAGAAAATGTGACATTTGTCTTCGTCCTCCCTTATTTAAAAACAAAGTGGGAGTTAGATTGACAACAGGAGAGAGAGAGAGAAAGGAAAAGAGGAGTGAGAGAGATCAACGTTTCCTTCTCTCTGTTTATCCATCCTCCTCTCCATGGAGAGAGAGAGAGACGAGGAAAGAAAGAAAGAAAGAAAGAGACATGTTTCATTCTCTCTTTTTTTCTTTCATTCTCTTTAGAAAGAGGAAGGAAAGAAGGAGACATGTTTCATTCTCTCTTTATCCGTCCTTCTTAGAAAGATAGAAATATCAACATTTTTAACCCTAACCCTGTACATTCCGATCTTCCTTCTGTTATCTTTCTGTCTAGATCATCACTTCCTTCTTTCTCTTCATATTTCCTCTTCTGGAAATAAGAAACATCTCTTCTATCTTTCTGTCTTTCTATCTCTCCTCCTCCTCCCTTTAATCCAGACAGATTTACAGTCCTGATCATGTCCATCAATAAATCACTCATATTGATCCTCTCTCCATCAACACATTTTCATATTTAGATTCTCTCTTTCTTTCTGTCACGTTTCTTGTCTTTATCTCTCCCTTCCTCCCTCTCTCTCTCCCTCATCCTCCACTCCACGGTAGAAACCAAGCAGATATCTGCGGAGCCACGAGAAGCCTGATTTATTCATGCTGCTCATGAACGTCTCTCAGCGTCTCCACAACATTACGCACGGCTCTTTATTGTTTCTGCTCGTTAAGGTGACGAAGAGAACGTGGAGGAGGAATCATGGGAAATAAAGCGACACCTAAATTAAACAATGTGATAAATGAACAGACACGTGCTGTAATTATTAAATCATTAAAAAAATGAATATGAACGAGGGCGCAATTAGTGCGAGAGTGACAGCAAGAAGTGGAATAAACTCATCGTGCTGTTTGCGTTATTTGGATGAATTTGGATGAATCGGAATCAGAGTGTGATCGTGGCGCAGAGACGAGCCGCAGCTTTTTGTGAGTGCGTGAGTGTTAGTGGATAAAAGTGAAAGAGGAAGCACATGAGGAAGATGAGGCGTTCAGGGTGTAGCCAGCTCGCTCCGCTCGCGTAGACTTTGCACACTGAAAAGTGCAGCGGAAAAAAACTCCGGCGGACGCGCAGGACGCACACTTTGGATCTAATTCACTAACCCTCGTGTGTGTCCACGGAAAGAGACCGAACCGGGCGCGCTATCTGCCGCGGTTCTATTTTTTCCTAGTTCAGAGATTTGGAAGGCGCAGTTTGTTCCTTCCCGCACCGCGAGCACCGTGAACCCGCCATGTTGAAAGTGCTTTGACGTTTTGGCACAGTCCGGTGTTGTCCGTGGGATTTTTACGCACGGAGGGGGAAAAGAGAAATACCCCGCATGACTGTCGTGTGGAATAAAATACGTGGGTTGATGCGTTAAATCTCACGTTGTTCTCGGAACTTGAAATCAATTTTTGGGTTGTTGTTTTTTAAACGCAGAAATAAAACAGTTAAAATATTAAACAGACTCTCGAGGTGTTTATTCATTTTTTTTTTTTTGACGCAGGAAAATTAAATTGTGCGTAATTTGTGCCTGTCAGTTAATAACGTGATAAACAGAATTACCGGGAGCTGCCACGAGACACCGAGCTGCTCGTTCTAATTCCAGCGCGTGAGGAGGCACTTTGGAACAAGTTGCTCTCGCGCGGACGCGACGCTGCTTTCCACACAAACCGCCTCGTGAGCACTTCAGGGCTTTTTTAAAGCGGAGGAGGAGGAGGAGAAAATAACTCCGGCTTTATTTCGTCGACTAAATAACAAAAGCGAAGCAGCCGCAGTGGAGGCGACGCTCGCGGCCGCGCACGAGCCCTCACCTGTCTTACCTGTCCGAGTCTCCCGTCGTCTCCTCGTCTCCAGACCTCCTCTGCCTGTTTTCTCTCCCTCCTTCCTCTCCTCTTCTGGTTCGCGTGAGCTCGAGCCGAGCGACGTCTTTCAGCTGCTGCTGCTGCTGCCCCCGTTCCAATATGGCATCTCCCGTCTGCGCATGTCCAAAACACATGTACAGATATTTTCTCAAGCCAACTCCTCCGCTGACCTTTCCAGCGCAGCGGCAGCACGAATAAAAAACCCAAAGAGGAGAGAAACGTCCTCGGTGGGTCACGAAGAAGAAACTCGGTCCGTCCCCGCGGGAATCGAACATTACGCAGCGGAACAATACGAGAGTTACGCAAGAGAAGCGTAAGATTTTTTGTTTTTTTATTCGCATTGAGGCTTATTCTGATGTAATAGTATTAACCTCCAAGTATCTGCCTCAGTGTTCATCCCGTGAACATCACTGGCACATGGAATCAGTTTTTTATTTTAGGACTTACTGCCTGTTATAACACGAATATCATATCTACACTGACTGATTCAGTTTTATTGGATAAGATAATACAACTATATCTACGCACGTGGTTCATCTTTACAGCCCTCTATGTGTATGAATAATCCTGATATTAATTTAGGATTTCTAAGTAGCTTTTTCACCCAATTCTTCTTTCTTTTTATTTTCTTATTTAAAAGCAATTTCCTCCATAGTTCATATTTCTTGTTATTTATAAAATAAAAACAATCCAGGACCTTCTCTCTTATCAAAGTCAACACTATCCTCTAGTGGTCGGAGCGCATTTCACCACCACCATTACCCCCCCCCCCCCCCCCCCTTTCAAACTCTGTGTTTAACACCTCCACACTCACACATAGTAACGCAGAGGCTCAGTAAATTACGTGGAACTTAAATTCAACTGACACGGAGGAAAATGGAGAATAAGAAACCTCATGACTCCATATGATCAAAGTTCCTTAATAAGGTTTCAGTTCCTTTCTACGCACAGAAAGTCACCTAAATAAAATCCCCACCCCCACGAGACAAACTCAGCATTTGTATTTGTATTCTGGAGAAAACACGAAAAATGCAGTGCATGATATCAGGTGAATGATTAAACTAAAAAAATGCTCACGTGAGGAACCAGCTGTGAGCTATAACGTTTAAACTCTGCAGTGGTGAGATAATTAAAGAGGGAAGAAACAATAGAAAATATATTTTTCATGATCTTTTCCCCAAAATGTTGCTTTACATGTGAAATTTTGAATTATTCCACCTCCTCAATCCTCCAGAGTTTCCCCCAAAATTAACCAAAATCACCTTCCAGCTCTTGAGGAATCTTAAATAATCATTTGCTCATTTTTCAGGAGCCACAACTCAAAATCCTTCAGATGGACGTGGGCTTCAAGATCAGGCTCTTATATCAGATAGTGGTTTTTATTTTGAAGTCCTGTGTAATAATGGACCTGAAGGATAATAATCATAAAGACATGAGGAGCAGCATCAGGTCGCCGGTGCCTTTGAGGAACAGATGGTTGGAGCGTGCGCAGCGTTAATCTGCACAGAAGAGGCTTTTCCAGGCGCAAGGGGGGGGGATTACGCCTCCCTTTTTCACGCGCGTGCGCACACACACGCTCGTGCCTGCAACTTCTGCCCCGCGGCAGTTTGTTTGTTTGTCAGTTAGTTTGTTTTATCTGAAGAATCGGAAGTTCTTGGGGCTCCAGCGAAACGTTTGCGTAAAAGTCTCCAAACTGTGCAGGTCACTGATGGTGACGGTTCACAGCAGTTACCCTTAATATTAATATTAAGAATGATATTCATATTATTATCAGGCTTATTCCTGATTGAATCAAAACTCCCTTAATTCCAATTAAGTTATTTGTCTGGTGCCAGTTCACAATTATCTCACGGTACTTTAAGGTCGAGAACCTATGGATGGATGGATGGATGGATAGATAGATAGATAGATAGATAGATAGATAGATGGATAGATGGATAGATGGATAGATGGATAGATGGATAGATAGATAGATAGATAGATAGATAGATAGATAGATAGATAGATAGATAGATAGATAGATAGATAGATAGATAGATAGATAGATAGATAGATGGATAGATGGATAGATGGATGGATGGATGGATGGATGGATGGATGGATGGATGGATGGATGGATGGATGGATGGATGGATGGATGGATGGATGGATGGATAGATAGATAGATAGATAGATAGATAGATAGATAGATAGATAGATAGATAGATAGATAGATAGATAGATAGATAGATAGATAGATAGATAGATAGATAGATAGATAGATAGATAGATAGATAGATAGATAGATAGATAGATAGATGGATGGATGGATGGATGGATGGATGGATGGATGGATAGAGAGATATGTTTTATACGAGATCTAGCGTAAATCTGAATATAATTAGAATTTAAAACAAGATTTAGTTAATGAGATATCTGAGACTGTATAGATTTCAAAATTATTTTATTATGACCTCGATAACTCTGATTCACAGTAGGTTGCCATCCGCTAATAAACTGAACAAAGAAGAAGATTGTTGGGTGAAAAACAACATCAAGGTAAATTACTGACAGTATGTCGCAATATCCTGATTCCTCTGTTTCCTACTTCCTGTTTTACTTCTCCTTTACTTTATCCCTTTAACCTTTAAACTTCATTGGGTTGGGTGAGTTTCCTCTCCCTATGATGCCACCTTATTAGAGAACATAGATGTAAGGCATTGTCCTTATACTGTCTGAACAAAGTGGAAGATGCTGAAGTAAACAGATCTATTCACCTTTTGAGTCATTGTTCCCAAACTAGTTACTAAAACTAAATATTCAACATGGACTCAACCAGACTCAACCGGATTGCCCGTAAGAATCCTACTCCGGTGACCTTGTCCCCAATCATGTTGGACAGGAACTGCAAACAGATTCTTGAACTGACCACCAGGGAAATCAAGAAAAACATCAAGAAGATCATTTTAGATGGGAAAAAGAAATCCCCAAGGATTCAGAAGAATTCACTGGATCAAAGCTACTTCGGTGTAGATGAGGAATACGTAGTGGAGAACATGAAGGACAACTTTCCACAGTTCTTCTCTACCAATTCATCAGAGGAATCAAGAAGATACTGTGAGAGCGTATCTGAATTCAGCCGGTTGATTGCTCGAGAGACTGTGAGCAAAATTAACAACCGCATGGGCTTGATGCTTAGAGACACTTCTAAGGGAAGCTCTGACCTTCCAGACACCTTCTACACAATGATCTCTCTCATTGGCAATATGACAAATTGCTTGAGCTCTTCATCCACCACCCACAGTCAAGAAGAAGACCAGGACCTTCACAAGCACAGGGGTTACCAAGTCAGAGGTATCTCACATCCCAGAAAGTCAGAGCAGAGAGGGAAATCTGATGATGGAAGTTCTGGAGATGAATGTTCAGATGATGAACATTCTGATCATGGAAATGATGAAGATGAAAATTCTGAAGATGAATGTTCAGATGATGGGTATGGTCCCCCACTCGTTGCCACTACATCAATCAACCACTGTGATGAAGAAGACCAGGACCCTCAAGAGGACTTGGAAGAAGCATTGAGGGTCATCTCACATCATCTTTCAGATTCAAAGGAGAGTTTGGATTCTGAAGATGAAAATTCTGGAGATGAATCTTCTGAGGGCTGTGATGAAGAAGACCAGGACCCTCAAGAGGACATGGATGAAGAAGTCAGGATCATCTCTCATAATTTTTCAGAATCAGAGGAGAGTTTCGATTCTGATGATGAAGATTCTGGAGATGAATCTTCAGAAGATGGAAGTGGTGATGCTGGGAAATGTGACGCTAAGGAGGAACCACATGAAAGTATTTGCAAAACTTCTGTCCAGCCAAGGCAGGCTTCTGAAGTCCAGCCTCCTTGTGAGCCAAGAAAGAAGTCAACGCCAAACTTAGATCACGGAAAGATGGCCTCGGTTATTTCAGCACTGGTTATCTACACCATAAGGAAGGCCAAAGCACCACCGAGTCTGGTAAATGGGCGTAGCCTCATCAACAATCTCATAGAGAAGGCCATACAGGAGATCAAGCTTGATAAAAAGATCTCAACCACGTTAGAAAATGAGAAGGAGATCCACAAGGCCTTGTTCAAAGTGCTGCTGAAGAAAGTTGGCAATGCGAGGGAGATCCTGCAAATCATGGAGACACAGACGTGTGATTGCGTCTTCATTGATGAATTGAGGATTCTATTGATGTCACCTCCTCCTAAAAAGAAAGGATCTTTCCTCAGGTTCTTCTCTTCAATGGGCAAACTCTTGAGGAGGCCGTTTAGGACCTGATCTCCTCAGATCCCAATTAGAGAGTGCTACCTTGCATGTGTAATATAACAGATTGCATGTTTGGTTGCTGGAAAGGGGAGATGTTAATAAAGAGACTTTGAATATTAAATACTCAACAATGTCATGCATTTTCTTTCTATTCACTTTTCCTATACAGGTAAATGGACAGGTAACAACATATGGAAATGGCGTAATAATCCTTGAACATTAACTTAAATTATTGGCTATAAATAAAATATCTTAATCCTTATTATTTACACCCATAAACATAGTGAACTTTAGCCACACTAATTTTGATAGGAATTTGAGCATGTTAAAGCCTCAAAAAGACAATTCATTTGTCTGAATAATATTAATAACAATTTCAAATTTAATTTACAATATCAATAGGGCCTCACCCTGTCGGTGAATATAATTAGAATTTAAAACAAGATTTAGTTAATGAGATATCTGAGACTCTGTATAGATTTCAAAATTATTTTATTATGACCTCGATAACTCTGATTCACACACTCTCAAAACAGTAGGTTGCCATCCGCTAATAAACTGAACAAAGAAGAAGATTGTTGGGTGAAAAACAACATCAAGGTAAATTACTGACAGTATGTCGCAATATCCTACTTCCTCTATTTCCTACTTCCTGTTTTACTTCTCCTTTACTTTATCCCTTAAACCTTTAAACTTCATTGGATTGGGTGAGTCTCCTCTCCCTATGATGTCACCTTATTAGAGAACATAGATGTTAGGCATTGTCTTTATACTGTCTGAACAAAGTGGAAGATGCTGAAGTAAACAGATCTATTCACCTTTTGAGACATTGTTCCCAAACTAGTTACTAAAACTAAATATTCAACATGGACTCAACCAGACTCAACCGGATTGCCCGTAAGAATCCCCATCCGGTGACCTTGTCCCCAATCATGTTGGACAGGAACTGCAAACAGATTCTTGAACTGACCACCAGGGAAATCAAGAAAAACATCAAGAAGATCATTTTAGATGGGAAAAAGAAATCCCCAAGGATTCAGAAGAATTCACCGGATCAAAGCTACTTCGGTGTGGATGAGGAATACGTAGTGAAGAACATGAAGGACAACTTTCCACAGTTCTTCTCTACCAATTCATCAGAGGAATCAAGAAGATACTGTGAGAGCGTATCTGAATTCAGCCGGTTGATTGCTCGAGAGACTGTGAGCAAAATTAACAACCGCATGGGCTTGATGCTTAGAGACACTTCTGAGGGAAGCTCTGACATTCCAGACACCTTCCACACAATGATCACTCTCATTGGCAATATGACAAGTTGCTTGAGCTCTTCATCCACCACCAACAGTCAAGAAGACGACCAGGACCTTCACAAGCACAGGGGTTACCAAGTCAGAGGTATCTCACATCCCAGAAAGTCAGAGCAGAGAGGGAAATCTGATGATGGAAGTTCTGGAGATGAATGTTCAGATGATGAACATTCTGATCATGGAAATGATGAAGATGAAAATTCTGAAGATGAATGTTCAGATGATGGGTATGGTCCCCCACTGGTTGCCACTAAATCAATCAACCACTGTGATGACGAAGACCAGGACCCTCAAGAGGACTTGGAAGAAGCATTGAGGGTCATCTCACATCATCTTTCAGATTCAAAGGAGAGTTTGAATTCTGATTATGAAAATTCCGGAGATGAATCTTCTGAGGGCTGTGATGAAGAAGACCAGGACCCTCAAGAGGACATGGATGAAGAAGTCAGGATCATCTCTCATAATTTTTCAGATTCAGAGGAGAGTTTCGATTCTGATGATGGAGATTCTGGAGATGAATCTTCAGAAGATGGAAGTGGTGATGCTGGGAAATGTGACGCTAAGGAGGAACCACATGAAAGTATTTGCAAAACTTCTGTCCAGCCAAGGCAGGCTTCTGAAGTCCAGCCTCCTTGTGAGCCAAGAAAGAAGTCAACACCAAACTTAGATCACGGAAAGATGGCCTCGGTTATTTCAGGACTGGTTATCTACACCATAAGGAAGGCCAAAGCCCCACCGAGTGTGGTAAATGGGCGTAGCCTCATCAACAATCTCATAGAGAAGGCCATACAGGAGATCAAGCCTGATAAAAAGATCTCAACCACGTTAGAAAATGAGAAGGAGATCCACAAGGCCTTGTTTAAAGTGCTGCTGAAGAAAGTTGGCAATGCGAGGGAGATCCTGCAAATCATGGAGACACAGACGTGTGACTGCGTCTTCATTGATGAATTAAGGATTCTGTTGATGTCACCTCCTCCTAAAAAGAAAGGATCTTTCCTCAGGTTCTTCTCTTCAATGGGCAAACTCTTGAGGAGGCCGTTTAGGACCTGATCTCCTCAGAGCCCAACTAGAGAGTGCTACCTTGCATGTGTAATATAACAAATTGCATGTTTGGTTGCTGGAAAGGGGAGATGTTAATAAAGCGACTTTGAATATTAAATACTCAACAATGTTATGCAATTTCTCTCCATTCACTTTTCCTACAGATAAATGGACAGGTAATAACATATGGAAATGGCCTAATAATCCTTGAACATTAATTTAAATTATTGGCAATAAATGAAATATCTTAATCCTTATTATTTACACCCATAAACATAGTGAACATTAACCACACAAATTTTGAAGTCTGAATAATAATAATAATCCTTACAATTCCAATAGGGCCTCATCCTGTCAGTGTTCAGTCCCTAATTATGTGTTTAAATGTTGTGTCTCAACTTCCCTCCGTTGTTGTGTGTGTGTCTCTGCAGAAATAAACTCAGTGATATCCTGCACAGACTCCTTCTTTAATCGGATTAATTAGCAATTAGTGTTAATTAGAGACATTTCAGAGGCAACAGCTGCACAGAAACGCTTTTTTTAAATAATAGTCCATATGTTTTGTCGCCTCTCCTTTATTTTCAATTATATCTTCATTGAATCATATTGTTCTGTCCATTCTTAACATCCAACAGCTCCATCCTCCATCTTGGCTCTGCTTAGATCATTTAGTGATTAACAATTATTACAGCATCTCTGAGTCTGAGTCTTTGCGTCCCTGTGTTTTCCAACTTGAATCTAAGAGCCTCGGTCCTCATACCTTCACGTGCGCGTGAGATCTGGCCTCGGGTGCCCTCGTGCGCGCAGTGGGACGCACGACCTGGTGCCACTGACCCAAACACAAAGGATCTGAGGCGGAGCCCCCCCCCCCTTCCAAGGAATTCTGCAGAGCAGCGCAGGCGTGAAGCGAGAGGAGAGCTAACAGGAAGTCAGAGAACTGCTCCTACAAAATAAAACAAGAGAGAAAATTAGTTTAAAGGGATAGTTCAGCCCCCAAAATAAGAACTCTTATTTGACCCATATATCTGTCAAGTCCAACTCGGCGAGTCAGAAGATCTGAGAGCAGCTGGAAAATTTAAAAGTAAATTAAAAAAAAACCTTCCTCTTTCTCTATATCAACTTTTATGTCACTCTATTTCATCATTTATATTTTTTTATTATTATTAATTTCTGGATTTTTACTTAGTTTTCATTCCACACTCTTTAACTACTCTTACCATAATTTTAGCTTTTATGTTAAATTATATAAATGTTTGATTGTTTTATTTTATAAATTTAATTTATCTATCTATTTATTCATGTGTATATCCATTTTGCTGAGTGCATTGTCTTTAATTTTGTTTATTTTCTTTGCTCTTGTTTTATGTCTCGTGTCAGAGTCTCACGTGTCACATGACAGCTTCTAGTTAAGCCTCTTATTGTGAAGGGCTCGGACCAGAAGCCCTTTGATCTCCATGTCTCTTTGACTCTTTGTTGTCTTCGTGTTGAACATGGCTGTGACTTTGATCCTCGATGCAGCGGTTTTTGTTTTTGTCTCGTGAGGACATCAAACATCTGGAAACACTGAAGAGACAAAAACAACCATCCTCATTGACTTGAATTTAAAGATCCCGTGGGGTCGGCTTGTTTTCTCCACCAGCTCCAGAAACACTCGGCCCACCCGGGGGAGGAGACGGTGCCGTTCAGCCGTGTCAACGTGGACATGTTCGATTCCCGCGTCGTCGAGCGGTTCCAGGACGTGTTCAACATGTCGGACATCAACAAGGCTAATCCTCACGGCTGCGACAACGGAGCCCTGACGGACCGGTTCGGGGTTCTGATCCAGGCGCTGCTGGCCGCGGTCGCCTTCAGCACGTTGATGCGTAAGTCCCCGACGCACCTTCCTCATCATCACCTCCTCATCCTCCTCATCTTCACAGGATCGTGTCTGACACAACGTGCATAAACGCGCACGTTAAAGGTCGCGGGTCCACGTGGGGTTCTGTTGATGTTTTAGCCTCGTCACCTCGCAAACCAAACCCCATTGATAAATATGCAAATCTAACATTCGCTGGCTTCTCGGTGTGAATCTATATACAATATGACGTATTTTAAAACATCATCTAATCAATAAGCACCTGTTTGTAATCTCGGCTGATGTCAGGTGATGTTAATATCATGCATTCTAAGGAAAGTTAACTTCCACGTCCACACACTAGAGAACAGCGATATGCGTGTACAATTACGTCAGTTGTGTATTTAGATGAAATGACGTTCTGCACGTGACTCTTATAAACACCCCGAATTCCCTGTTGAGACTCATATTAAGTAAATGATTGATGTTTACTCTACCGAACGGGAATGTGTGCCGATAAGCAAGGCAGCAACACTAATTGTGATGTTTTTTTAATGGGAGTCTGGTCAGAGTCTGCAGAATGGCAGGTTCTGAATCCTGCGCTTCCTTTAGCTTCATGATAACATCTACACATATTTATTCAGGGATTTAACATTTTAATGAGCATCAAACTCAACATTGTCTCCTGCTGCTCTGGGTCATAACACATTTGAAGAAACATGAGCCTCAGAGGATTTAATTAGGATTGAATGACTTCAGGAGTCTGGTTTACTTTAATCTAGATATAATTCAGGATATTTTGCACATTAGTTTTTGCCTTTGCAGTGAAACTAGAAGCTCCATGTGCTCCAGCCTGAACAAAGACCATTTACTGTAGAATAATCTTGTGACTGTGAGGCAGCTGACTCAGTGAGCGTTAAATACTTGTGCAACATCGGTAGTAATCTGCTGCCAGTTGTCCTTTTTAATTCAAAATGTCGCACACGATCCAAAACTCAAACTAAAGTAAAAATATTTACTTTAGTTTTCATTTGTCTGAATTGAAAACCTGTGAATGTGTTTATTTAGTCAGTTTTCCTTTTGTTTGTGGAGAAAATTCTTGATCCCTGATTAACCTCAATGCCTCATGGAAGCAGGAGTGTTGCCCCAGGCAAAAATTACCTCCCCCCCCCGCCCCTACCCCCCTCAAAGAAACGCACAAACAACGTGATTCCATTCTGCAAATGATTCTTTTAGTATCAAACTTCTGAACAAAACACACACACTGTGCCTACACATGGTAAGATTAAAGAAGTAAAACTGAAGTGAAAACCTCCACCACAGCTTTCAGACATTAACTCTGGACAATATCCACACACTGAGGTCCTGACGTTATCCAGAGTCCAGGGTCTTTCAGGAGATTCTACAGTTAAAGGTGTTCGTAACAATGCTCCTGAGCATTCAGGTGGGGGGGGGGGGGGGCAGCAGGAGGAGGCAGGATGTAAAGT
Organism: Platichthys flesus; assembly: GCF_949316205.1. Taxonomy (NCBI): domain Eukaryota; kingdom Metazoa; phylum Chordata; class Actinopteri; order Pleuronectiformes; family Pleuronectidae; genus Platichthys; species Platichthys flesus. Next base: position 15,986,723 of record NC_084967.1, read on the forward strand.
ATGAAATGCGCTAATGACCCAGAACTCCTGAATCTCATCGTCTTTGTTGTCGTCTCTTTTGTGTGTGGCTCCTCTTTTTCATTTTGTTTAGTTCTTTCCAGTTTAGAAAGTTAATGTTGGGACATTATAGTTCAATGCATGTCTGAAAACAGTTTAATTAGACGTCTTCAACCAAAAACCTCTAGAATCAAGAAGCGTTGGCAGAAAGTTGTTGTCACGAGGCCTCGTCAGGACGCGTCTGACTGTGATGTCATTGCCGTCTCCTCTACGTTGTTGAACATATCATTTTTAAAGTTCTCGTTGCTGTGAACTCACTTTATCGCCTCGGGGGAAATAACGTAAATAAAAATGCGAGTGCTTCCAGTTTAGACGAGCGTGTTGTACGATCTAATAATCGCTGAGTCGTCTTTATAAGGTCAGTGCAGCTAATCAAGCAGCTGAACCCTCGGAGCGGGGGAGCGATGCAGAATTGGGCCAGGCCTCGAGGCGGTGGGGGGGAATCGATGAGCCCTAACCTCCACTCACTGACTGATTAGTAGAGAAATCGATACCACATACACAGCCCACCCCACCCCCCCACCCCCACCCTGCTTTACATATGCAAGTGTTGTTCTCGGTCAGCACACAAGCATCTGTTAGTGTTGACAGTCTTTATTTAAGTGCAGCAGAGCAGTCGAGTCCTTCAGCTGTGACCACGGAGCCGGTGAACGTCACAGCCGGAGCCCCCACCGGGCGTCAGTCTGCTGAGGACGCCACTCGTCCTCGAGGCCGCGTCCTTCTTCCCACACTCGCACAATCCAGATAAAGGCTGAACATCCAGTGTCGCCGCCGCCGTCTGTCGACCTTCAGACTTTCACACTTTCCTGTTTGTCCTCCGTGCACTTTCCTTCCAGTGAGAGTTTGAAAAGAGGGAAACATTTAATAGAATATAAGTAAACAATCAATTGAATCTAGAAAAGAGTTGCACGTCTGCAGGACACGTCTCCATCCTGTTCTCACTCGAAGGTCACATTCTCCGACACTGAGAGATGGTGAGATAGAGGAACAGTGGGCGTCTGTTCACCGTGAGCCTTGGGGGGGGGGACAAGGATGATACGTGATGGTGTGTCTTCTTAATCTGTCTTCGTTCCCTCTCTGCTGAGACTCGCTGCAGGGAAACTGATGAATGTCTGACGGCAACTTTATCCACTAATCCATCGCCTCTCCTGTTTGTTTGCAGTGAAGAGATTCCGTGAGCCTGCTGGGATCAGACGACCGTGGAGGATCTGGTCAGAGAAGTTTCCTTCTTCTGTTTTTAACCGATCATCCTGTCCTATGTGTCAGGAAGAGTTAGAGAACAGCTGTCAGTGGAGACACAGGCCACAGAATGACTATCAGGGATCATAAAACAACCACGGAGACACAAAATGACCACAAAGAGACACAACATGTTCATAAAAACACACCAAATGACAAACAAAAGGCTCAAAAAAACCTCAAAGACACAAAATGACCACAAAGAGACACAACATGACCATGAAAACCCACCAAATGACAAACAAAAGACTCAAAACAACCTCAAAGACACAAATTGACCACAAAGAGAGACAGAATTACGACACAGAAATGCTAAATAACCACAAACAGGAACAGAATAGAAACCAGGTCCTTGTTTTATTGTCATATTCAACCCTAACCTTGAAATTAACATTCCACATGTTCCCCTTAAATCTTCTTCAGGTTTTACGACACGTCCAAACAGGCCATCGGCGCCCTCTTCATCCACTTTGCCAACGTCTTCCTCTCCACGCTCACCGAAGAGGACCCATGCTCGCTGTGAGTCTCACTCGGTGATAAGATGAGGTGAGAGGATCAGGGACGTCTCAACAATAACTTCTCTGTCTGTTTTCTTTTGAAACGCAGGTATCTGATGAACTTCCTGCTGGACGCCACGCTGGGGATGCTGGTCATCTGGCTCGCCATCAAGTGCGTGTCCAAGCTGGTGGAGTACAAGCAGTGGACGCTGCTGATGTTCGGGGAGTACGGTCAGTGACTTCTTCTTCTTCTCATCTCTAACATAGACACAGATTTTGAGCTTCAGACAGAAGAAGCAGCAGTTGAGGTTATTTCCACCAGGGGTCGGTGTAGTGCAGCTGGAGGCAGACTGGGAGGAAACAGCTGCAGAACACATTCCCAGTGGCTTTGGAGACGGATCAACTCCAGACTGATCATTACACTCTCTCACTCTTCTGGCTTTTCTTTTAACATCCTCCATGAATCCACCGAGTGGTCACATCCCTCCGAGGGTCAGGGGCTCAGATCAGATCCTCTGACCCTGAGTCAGATACACAGGTCACAGAATCTGTTAAAGTCCATTTAGGATGAGCTGATTCAGGTGTGAACAGTAGATGGTGGATCTCCCACTCTCTCTCCTTGAGTGTGTCTGTGTGTCCCACTCCCTCGTCTTCCTGTCTAATGACAGACTTGTCCTCCTTTGTGTCTGCTGAGCTGAGACACCTGCACAACACACCTCTGACTTAGTGCATGGCAGGAAACACTGTTTACATTACAGCCGGACACATTTTTACAACCTGATACTGATATCAGGGTGTGAACCAATGTCTGACACCTTATCAACCCCCTCCTCCTCCTCCTCCTCCTCCTCCCCCCTCCTGCAGGCGACCCCCCTCAGGCGGCGGCGTGGCTCGGGCAGTGTGGCGTCTACCTTCTCATCATGGTGCTGGAGAAAGGTTCCATCAGCCTGGTGCTGCTCGTCCCCGGATGGTCCAAGGTGAAGATGCTGCTCTGGTGTCAGTGCTGCTTTCAGGGCCGATGGGGATAAATAGCCTCCTGTGACGGACAGATCCCATTGGCCTCTGACGGGTTTTTCATATATTCATGGTCTTATTATCTTATCTAGAATAAACAAGCAGGGGATGAATCATGACTTGTTCGGCTTCTAATGGAAACACTGACGCTGTGTTCATGCATCTGAAGAAGTTTGTTTGCTTGACATCAGGGATCATATTTGTTTATTGGAATCATCCCTCGTCAAAGCGACAGTTCCCAAGGAACCAAAGCACAGTTTGTTCTTTTAGTTCCCGGTAGGAAGCGGTTTTGTTTAGTGAAGCTCTCTGTGTTGTTTCTGAGACTTTTCCTCTGTTTAGATATCGTCTCCACTGTCGTTGATCAAAAGTAAACTGTGATTATAAATAGCAGGATTATGAAGATGTTTATTTAAATTTAAATAGAAATGATGAAGGAAGGAGAACATACTCACAATAGTTATAGAGCTCATCGTTAAAATACAAATAAGCACATTTCAGTTATTTCACTGAAATCTTGAGCATTACCTTTTTTATTGAAGCCTAGAATTGGAATTTAAGTAGAAATTCAAATGTAAAAGTATATTAAACATTTCTCCTCTTCTTCTCCAGCTGCAGGAGGTGTTGCTGGGCTACATCGCTAACCCTCAGCTGGAGCTGGTGCTGGTCATGCTCATCGTGCCCTTCATCGTCAACGTGAGTTTCCCTCTTATCATCTTTTACTCTATTTAAAACGGTGCAGCGTAAGTAACCCCGTCTCTCTGGCTCCCCCTGCAGTCCATCATGTTCTGGGTGGTGGACAGCCTGATGATGAGGAAGTACAAGACGATGAAGGGCCTGGACGACTCCTGCGACAGCTCGGTGCAGAAGGCCGACTCGCCGCCCGGCGTGGATGGCGAGGAGTCACGGGTGAGAGTCCAGTTCACTGCTGGTTCTGGTTTTTAACCCCCGGGGGAATCGAAGCAGCTGCTTTCGGTTCACAGCAGATTCCCATGTTTTGATTCTTTGGTCCAATAACGTTTTAATACTGTTCCCACTAAATAAGTTTGTTCCGTCTTTGATGATGAGAAGGAAACTTTTTTAATGTGTGTGTGAAAATATGAAAATGTGTCTTGATGTGACCACACAGTCACGCTGGGTGTCGACTGCACCTGTTGTTTTGGGGGATGAACACACACACACAGAGAGAGACAGACACACACACACACAGAGAGAGACAGACAGACAGACACACACACACACACAAGAGCTTTTCTCTCTTGACACTTGTTTGAATGAGAAACAAACGGAGATGAATTCACTCCAAGAAACACTGAGTCAGACTCTCCCCTCGTTTCTGGGAATTGAAAGAATGTGAGATTCTTTTTTAAATCGATTTAATTCTCGGTTTGTTTTCTGTGTCAAGCTTTAAAAATGTCTTTCTGATCTGCTTATGAAAATCATTTAAAAGCTCCGTCCACCCGAATTACCAAAAAGCTCCAACATACTGAAAAATCAATGTTTAACAATAGAATCATTATTATATATATATATATATATATATGTCATGACTCATCTCCTCTGTTTGTGTGGAAGCAGAAACATGGGCAGAGAAATTCTAAACAGAATTAGTAATTAGGGAGCGTGACCCTGGTGCTGAGTGGGATGAGAGAGTTTGTCCCTCGCTCCTCTCGTCCTCGCCGCTGGGCGTCTGCCAGGGCGTCATAAATCAAACCTTCTCTCCGGGAATACAAGTGACATTTAGGAGTCGTTTCCACGCGCTGATGCTATGGAAAGCAGTAGTGGAGTGGAGGAGGGACAGAGGGGCTTTGACTGTGATGAGGTCTCAGAGGGATGGGGGGGGGGCTACGGCCACAATGCTGTTGTTGATCATCTGAGGCTCTTGAGCTCCAGAGGTCTTTTATCAAGCATTAATCAGAAATAGAGCTTCCCAGAGATGGAAGCACTGAATCTGCTCTGCTCTTTATAAGATCTGTCTTTCCATCTTCTTCCCCTCACGTCATCCTCTTATATAGAGCAGCATATGGACGTTTATCAGGCTGTAAATATCGTGTGGAATTTAGCTCCTTTGGGATTTGAACCCCTGCTGCTGCTGGAGAGTCTACAGGGGACTTTTTTCCACTTTAGGAATGTAAATGCAGAACCCAGATATTTCCCAGTAGTTTGTTTTTCTTACAACCGTAATAAGTAGAAAAAAATGGATTAAAGAAGGCAAATTAAAAGCAAGTGCTGCAAGTGTAAGGATATTTATAAAGTACAAGAGCTGTAAGTGAAAAACTGAACTTTCAGGAGAGCACTGAAATCTTTCCAGGAATTCCCCTGTTTTAAAATATCTGATCTTGTGCTTCTTAATATGTGAAAGACATATTTAACACAATGTCCTCCCTCAGGTGCTGTTGACCGAGACGGACACGGATGAGACGTCATCGGAGGAGGAAGAGGACGAGCCTGGTGATGAGGGACCAGTCCCCAGTGTGCATTATTCAGGGGGACCAATAAGACCCAGCTGGGTGCTGGTGTAAAACCAGGTGACGTCCGACTCATCCATCCACTGTCCACTCGCACTTAGGAGCCCAAATCCGGACGAGAACAAAAAGCCTTGCGTCCTTGTGTCCTCAGATTTAAAGGTCTAAATATCTAAAGGTCTTATAACCTTCGAATGTGAACACTGCAGCTGCCTTCTTCTTCTGCACTGAAGGTGTGAATCGTTACAGGTGGAGCATGAACATCAAACTGCATTCTGGGATTTTTAAAAAGCTCTTTATCCTCTCACTGTGCTGATTATCCAGCAGCAGCCGCAGGGCAAACGTGAAAGGAACGAGTGGAAGTGAAATGAATCCTTCTTCTCCACAACGGGGACTTTTTCGGTGAAGTATCTTTTACATATATATCAAAAAGTGCTTGAAAGCTTTACTCAATCAAATATAATCACTTCAAATCTGCTTTTATTAACGAAGGTGTAATTATAGTCATGGTTTTACTCCTTTGCTGCTTTTAAAAAGACGAGATGTGGGAAACTGTTCAGTGGTGGAGGAAACGACCAAGTCACACAATAATTGGTATTTAAACATAAATCAAAAATAAAGGAATCATTAAAGAAAATATGAGATTAGCAATAATTGAGAAAAATATGTCACTTATATTAAGTCTAAAATTTAGAGACAAATGAGTATTTAAACTTTTTGATTTAAATGAGAGAATCAAAACAAATCTTGTGTCTGTCTGGTAAACACGTAGCGGGTTAGCTTAGCATAAAGACTGTAAGTTGGTGTGGCTCTGTCCATAAGCCAGTTATCATACAGATGTGAGTAAAATGGTGTTAATCTCCTCAAAATATATATTTTACAAAATGGGAAACAATTCCTCTAAAGAAGTTTTCTTTGTTTTGTCCATATTCAAACACAAAAGTTATTCTAAAGTAACACAACTGTCCCTGATGAAAGGTTCTACTCCCTTGTGGTTGTTCTCTCTGTGGGAGGACGCAGCAGCTGTTTGCAACTCGTGGCACATGTCTTTATTTATTCTGTTTATATTTTATATAAGTATTTGACTTTTTACATATTGTGCTCTGATCTGTGGTGACAACAGTGGAATGTTTTTTTTTAGTGTGTGATGTAAACAGGAGAAATTTCAGAGTCGTCGCCAAATTACAGTTTTAAATTCCGACTGAATCGAAGGAAGTTACTTTTGTATATTAATCATCAAACATGTCAGCTTTACTTGTTTACATTTATAGATTTCACATATTCCTTCTGTCCTGATTTATTTTGTATTCCAACGTAGCTTTGTGTATTCTTTTTTTTTTTAAATAAATGAAATGACGCACACATCACTTCCCTTAAGTGTCGTCATCGGGATCGAACCTCGGTGCTTCTGTCTGTCTTGAAATCTATACGATGAATAAAGATGGCTGACACACAAACTCGTGATCTGGTGTTGAATTCCTCTGGGGGGGGGGGGGGGGGGGTGATGACAGACAAGCTGAGCGGGTCCTGGTCGGAGCACACCTGTGTGGGCGGGGCCGGCAGCCCTGTGACCTCCGGCTGATGACAGGGAGGACTGTGGAGCTGTGTGTGTCTGTGTGTATGTGTGTGTTAGATGTGCATGGCGTCACTGCCGCCGGGACAAGGGGTTAGTTACGGTGATAACCAGATGTGATCTCCAGGCCCAGTTTAAGATGTGTTGACGTGAATGAGGAAAAAACGCACACATGCACGACCAGACTTTACCTGTTGTGTGTTTTTTATGCTTCTCAAAACAACCTGAAAAAATGTGGGTTTTAAATACTTTATTTACAAGCACAAATTATTTTTAAAAATCACACGTGTTTTAAAAAAACATTAAATTTCTATTAGAAAAAGTAAAAAAATATATTCAGGAGAGACGACTGTGGGAGGAGAAGTGGGAAGTGACGTCTTGATGGAACCTGTGGGTGTGAATCTACGAGATGTGATATACGGTAAAACGAGTTAATAATTGCGTTAGACTTGTGTGTCCTCACGCATTGTTGGTCCCCTGGAGTCCGTCCCCCGTGTCGAACATGTGCGGAGCCAGGTAGTCCTCGTAGAGTCCGTCTATCAGCTTGGCTGCGTTGTTCCTGGCGAACCAGCAGTCCACGCTCTGCGTCCCGCTGTAGATCCGCCGGCTCTTCTGCACCACGGGCACCGAGCGGCCCTTCACCTTCAGGACCTGAGAGGGCTTCACGTCCCCCCCCGCAGGAAGCTGGGCCAGTCCCACGTCCTCGTACAGGAACTGACCTGGAAGTGGAACATGTCAGAGGTTCACGTTATTTTAGAGTATCTCAAACTGCATTGATACATCTCTGAGACCTGATGGGACATTAAAGGTCCCATCGTTTGCCCATTTCACCACAGCTGATATGGCTCCTTGGGGTCTTAATGAAATGTCTGTAACATATTTTGGCCAAAATACCAAAAGAATAATTTAGAACGGCACCCCCCGGGGGTCTCCGCCTCGACTATCGGCATGTTTATGTGGCCACTTAGATGTCTGACGGGTAGCAGCAGCGAGCTAACGCTAGCTTGCAGCGTTAGCTCACGTTAATGCTAGCCGGGGAGACGGAGCCGGGCCGTCTCTCCCTGGAGCCGGTGAGATGATGGCGGGGGGTGGTCCAAGGCCATGTAGCGAGACTATGACGTATTTTTCGGTCGTAATCCCATTGGACGCACTTTAACATATCGTTTCTGACATAGAGGAACCACAACTAATCGCGGGAGTTGTTTTTTTCCAGAGTTTTGGGGACGGTAGACATGCCACATACCCAAATTAACGTGTAGAAGCATTACAAAAGTGGAACTTTCTTAAAAATGTCCCCTTTAACATCGACACTCACCCAGCAGACCGTGGCAGTTCCGGGACAGCCCCTTGCTGTTCCCGATGTAGAACCCCAGATGGTCCCTCTGGTACGGAGCCGGGTTCTTGTACTGGTGCAGCAGGATCACGAAGCTGACATTCCCCCCGACCGTCACAGTCACGTTGGACTTTCCCACGATGGACACGGACAGCACGCCGCTGTCCACGGCGGCGGTGGAGTGGCAGGGCAGAACCATGCGGTCCCGCCCGTCCAGGATGACCTTCTTCGGGGTCACCTCGATGTAGGCTCGTCTGGGCCGATCCACCACGATGATGATGGAGCTGAAGTAGGTGCGCTGCTGCTTGTGGCTGCCCGGTGGAGCCGGGGCGCCGATGAGCTTCCCGTTCACTGTCACGCCTGCAGAACGGGAGTGGACCCCCCCAAAGTAAAACATGGTTTAGACCTTGAAGTGAAAACACCTCCTTTATGATGTGTTGGATGATTATGAGTCTTACCGGAGAACTTGTGATCAGAGACCAGGCGCAGGACGTGTCCAGGTTCACCGTTGATGTTGAAGCACACGGTCAGTTTGCTGAGAGGGAACTCCACCACGAAGTGAGGGTCGCCATCGGCTGAACGGGACAAGTCAAAGGTGACGGGGGGGGGGAGTCAACACGTTAGCTGCAAGCAACAGCAAGACGGTCCGAAGGTGGAGGGAAGTGAAATGTCCCATTTGAGAGCATCACGTTCATTTAATTTGACTTATTTCTGATTGAAACAGTAAAACAAGTGAAGGAATTCATTGGACAGTGTGAATGAAAGAGATGTGAGCTATGGGCAGATGGGTGGAGCTGGATAGTATGGAGTGAAAGATGTGGTTTGAAGGATATAAGTCAACATGGCAGAGTTGTCAGATGTTTTAAGGACTTCCACCTCGAGTTAAGTTCACTTTATCTTCAGCCGGATTCTCCTCCGGCCTGTGAGAACTAGCTGAGATGAATAGAGCAGCGATGAAGATGAGAGAGGAAGAGTAATGACGGGGTCATTAGGCCTCACTAACTGCCTCTGACGGGGTCCCTCTCTTTACTGTATAACACATGCACAAACATCCACTTTGTGTGTGTACGTGTGTGTGTGGCCGTGAACACGCACTTGCATGTTTAAAGAGCCATGTAGGGACCTGTGCTGGTATTTCAATTAGACCCTGCATGCTCTTTCCTCTTTCCAGGTTGTGTTCACAAACATCCCTGAACCGCTCGCTGTCTGAGGAACATCCAAATTAGAGGCTGCCCACACAGAGAGAGTCTACTGTACCCCCCTCCCCCCCCCCTCTCTCTTTTTAAAGTTTGACTGTGGTAAACACTTTGTATATTTGCTCAAAGTTCGTTCACGGTTCAGAGTCTGGATGAAGCAGGAGAACATGAAGTGTTTTGAACATGCCAGAGAGAGAAGGAGGAGTCACCTGACGTCTTGGAGACGGTGATGGATTTCTTGGCGGGTCTCCTCTGGACTTTACCTGCAAGCAAGAGAAGATTTATTTAATGAGTCAAACACAGGTTCTATTTGTCCCTACTTATAAGCTAGTTTACGAGAAGTTGTAGGTTCCAATCCCCTGTGTCTTCCCTCTACAACCTCACCAACTGAGTTGCTCAGAGATGAGGTCTGGCTGCCCGGCGTCAAGTTGGACGTCTCTGAGTCCCCGTCCTCCGTGTCCCTCGGCAGCTCATTGGCAGCTGAGACAGTCTCACCAGGCGCCGGAGCCATGGAGCCGTCGGCCAGCACCTCAGGTTTCTCCACCACCAGGTTGGTGAGGGGTGTGAGGAAGTGGTAGGTCAGGGACAGGTTGGTGGCCTGGTGAATGTGGTCCTCCCGCTCTTTGCTGGTTTGGCTGCGCAGCCGCGCCCGCAGCCCCTCCTTGACGCTCAGGAAACCCCAGAGACGCTCTACAAAGTCCTCTGCGATGGAACCCAGAGCGACTCCTAGTCCCTGTGCGCTCCCCGGGGCCTTCGCTCCAGCCGCCATCGCTGCGGTCGCTTCCCTCACATGCTTCTCGGTCTCCATCTGTCGGCGCCTCAGCGGCACGTCGGTCTCCAGGATGATGCTCCTGTCGTTGTTGCTGGCAGTGACCTGGACGTGGAGCGATTCGGCACTTTGGTTCGTGAGCTTCCCGGCGATGACGATCTCCGAGCCGTTGAAGTAGTTGGTGAAGAGACGCTGAGTCACGTACTGCACGGAGTCGTCGGTGTAGTTGATCCTTATGTCCGAGAGCAGAGGAGTTCCGATCTCGTCGTAGAACCTGGAAGGAGACGAGCAGCAGATGATTGCAGAGGTGTTTAAAAACTGTTGAACAGCAAGGTAACAATCAGGGCTCCTAGTAAAGTGAGGGAAGGGAACAAGGGAGTGATTCCAGATTTCATCAGAAGTCGTGTTCATCCAAGCAAACGGCCCTTCGGCCATAAACCCGGTTGTTTTCTTTAAGCTGCGGAGACCCCACTTCAGAGGAGTGTGTCCTGTCTGTGTGTGTGTGTCTGTGTGTGTCTGTGTGTGTGTGCATGAGTCGGTGTTGTCACGCCGCAGTAAACTTCCTCACCTCTCGACCAGCGTGTTTGTTCAAGCAGGACGAGGGTTATTATCTGTGGAGTCTATCTGTTAACTCCATGTACATACTCAGACGCAGGTTTCACAACACAAGCGCACACATTCCTGCTCCACTGAACAAACACCTTGTGTGAGCCCCGGTGCGGAAGAGGGAGAGAAGAGGGCTGAGGGTAAGAGAAAGAAAGAGGGAGAGAAGAGGGCTGAGGGTAAGAGAAAGAAAGAGGGAGAGAAGAGGGCTGAGGGTAAGAGAAAGAAAGAGGGAGGCTGTTGTGGACTGTGGCCGTCACATGGTGGAGTTGATTAAAGTGCTCTGTTGTCAGCACCGGCACATTTGCACAGGTCGTTGCTTCGCAGCTCGATGAGAGATGGAGGTTTCGTGTCAGACGGGGATGACGGAGGGATTAGCTCAGTTAATTGTTTAATAAGACGTGGATCAGATTGTCACTAGAGGGAAGGAACTAGACATGAATTACTTTCTTTAAGAAATATTCAGTTCAGTCGTCGTATAAGTTAAAAACTCGAGGCTTTGGGATTTATCTGCTACCTGAAGCTTCTAGTATGTGAGATGTGGGACACGTGATTTTCTGGGTTGTGCAATGTGCAGACATCTTGCAAGAAATATTTACAGAGAGTCAGAAAACAGATGCAGCACTCCCACATTCCCCGGCAGAGCAGACGCCCTCTCACCCTTTGAGCATGGCGCTGGCGTCGGCCTCCTCGTTGATGCGTCTCATCATCCCACAGTTCTCCAGGGCCATGCGCTCCAGCAGCCGGTAGTCCACGTCGTTCCCGATCCCGATGGTGAAGATGCAGAACTTGTCCTGCACGGCCGAGCGGGTGTTCCCCAGGATCGCCGTGGACAGGGTCTGCCCGACGGTGGGTCGCCCGTCCGTCAGGAAGATCACCAGGGACACGCTGTTGGGGCCGGCGTCCGGGCCGGAGAGGAAGTCCCGGAGCAGGGAGGAGCCGGTCTGGATGGCACCATCGATGTTTGTACCTGCAGGTCGAGGAGGGGGAAATACCATGGTTATGGAAAGACAGGGACCTTATTCTAGACAAACAGCAGAGTGATGAAGAGGACAAAATGAGGACACGAGAGTCTCACCTCCGGTTGGCACCAGCATGTAGACGAACTTCTTGGCGTCTCTGATGTTGAGCGGCGTCACCGGGACGAGGCGGCTCGGCTGCCAGACTTTGATCCTGTTGGAGAAGCTGACGAAGTTGAAGCTGTCTCCGGGACGCAGGTCCTTCAGGATGGTCAGCAGGGCGTCTTTCGTCTGGGGGGGGGGGGGGGGGGGAGAGACATTCATATTTCACCACATAATGGATAAATAGTTTGTTGCCTTATTTGACAGATTTCGTTAGAGTCCTCTCATGCTCTCAAATCAGAGTAAAGTATCTAGAAGTCCTCAGATCTTTGCTTTGCTCCTGAAACTCGGCTCCAACCGTTTCTGAACCGTTTTCACACCATAAAAAAAACAAGTTTCCTTTGATTGAGTTCAGTTTTTCTCCTGCATTAGTTTGATTTTCTCGCTGCCGGCTCATCGACACAAAGACTTCCTGTGGTGCAGTTTCACATTGTCCTGCGTGCAGCCCCAAGCGTGGGTGCGATATATAATTTGGCACTGGGGGGGGGGGGTGTTACAGATGCCTGTACGAGCTGTGTACAGCAGAGGTCAGACCCGCGGGCTGAAGCCTTCTATTGTGATGCCGCATCAAATCACACATGTTGTTCTGTTCCTGCGGCCCGATGGGGGGTGGGGGGGGGGGGGACGGATCAGCGGGTCGGGGGTGCCGTTCTCTCCGGAGTTCCATTACCCCATCGCCGCTGACCTTCCTCCCGCACAGCGTGGCCTTGTGCTGCGTGTTTTTTCACTTTTGTCTTTCTCCACGAAAATCTGTTTTTTCTGTTTCTGTTTCTCCTCTCGTCTCCAACAGCTGCTCGGACCCGGCCGAGGGATTAACGTGCTGCTACAGACGGAGGGAGAAGGTCTGATATTGATATTCCAGAGTGGGAGTGAGGGAGGTGGGTGGGGGGGGTCAGGTTTCTGATCCTTTACACTCATTTGAGATCCGGCTTGATATGACAGCAAACTGCTGTTGAACAGGAAATAGGAGTGTTTGAAAGTTAATCAGATTTCCCCTGAGTCTCCAAATAATAATAACTTCATTTAATGATAAATGTGATGAGTCACACAAAGTATACATTCTCCTACACTTTGTTTTTATTGCCTTTTCTTGTTTCCTTCCTTCCTTAAACCTGTAATCAAGGTTTTGTGAGACCTCTGTGACCTTTGACCTTTCACCACCAAATCCTAATCAGTTCATCCTCGAGTGTGAAGTGAACGTTTGCACCAAACTTGAAGAGATTCAAGTTTTCTCTCAAAGTGAAGGATGGAAAATGGATTCAAACTAATCTGCAGGAGACGTGATGACCTCAGCTCACAGGAAATGGACGTAACTTATACGAGACACATTTTGCTGAAGCTCTAATTTAACAGCCGCCCTCTAGATTTCCTCGGCAGTGCCTCACCTGTCGGATCTTCGTCCCCACCATGGAGGCGCTGGTGTCGATCACAAACACCACGTTCTTGGGAACCACCGGCAAGTCCTTGGGAGCGAAGTAGTGGACAAAATGTCCATTTAGAACCTGGAAGAGACAAGAGAGAGAGAGAGAGAGAGAGAGATGAGGTGAAGGAAACGCAGCCGGAGCCTGAGATCAGATTCAGAATCAAGAGTCATGTGTGATCGTTGGTTGAAAACTGTTCTGGAGTCAGAGAGAGGAGTTTGGCAGTGGAGGGAGGCTGGTGGCAGGAGGCCAGAGAAATGAGTAACAGGTGTGTGTGTGTGTGTGTGTGTGTGTGTCTGCAGCTGGATGAGAAATGTGTTGTGTTGTATAAAATGTTTTTGTTATGCTTCTTCACAGACCAAACTCGGACTCGTGTGTGTTTGTTGTGTGTTTGTCGGTTTCTCGCCTGAATGTCCCCGATGCCCAGGTCCCGCTGGACGTCGTAGCGGATCACGAAGTCTCCCAGGAGGCCGTTGGTGGTGATCTTGGCCTGTTGCACGATGTTGGGGCTGAACGTGATCCTCCAGGCGTTCTTCTCGTGCCTGATGGCCGTGGTGATGGGAAGCTCCGGCCTGGCTGCAGCACAAAGAGAGGGAGTGTGTGTGTGTGTGTGTGTGTGTCGTGACCTGGGAGCGGTAAACAAACTGTGGCCGGTTCCATTTGGAAACAAATACCTGGAGTCTTTCCGTTGCGGAGCGGCAGCACCTCCAGGTCCCGGATCAGCGAGTGGTCTGCGATGGTGACGTCCAGGCTGAGGCGGCTGACCAGCTGCAGCGGCTTCAGGCTGGTCACGTGCTCGTAGCGGCCCAGGCGGCGCTGCAGGAGCTCCTCGTAGCTGAGCAGGAACACCGCCCGGTTCCTCCCCGGGATACTGACGGCCATTTTAAACACCTCCACCTCCGGCTCAGAGCTGGAGAAGAGAGGGAAGCAGCGGAAGGTGGTCACGAGAACACTTGGGTTTTAGAGAGTTTGAACGTTTTATAAGATTTTGTAGAACCTCCCTGGCTTTTGTAATTTTTCACATTTTTCATTTTTTACAGTGGAGTGAGTGAATCACAAAATTCCTTTTTCACAAAATGTCACTTTTCACATGACGACTGGAAACGTGATGTCACTTCTTCCATAAATCAGATTTATATGACATCTTTGTCTCTGAGGAGCAGTGACGGTCACACACACACACACACACACACACACACACACACACAGACACACACAGGCTCTGTGTCGTGGTTGGAGATGATGTATTATCAATGTGTTTGCAAAATAGGAACATTAGAGGGAGCGACCGCTGCTGTGTAATTAGGAGGAGACGCCAATCCACAGGAGTGGCCACACACACACACACACACACACACACAGACACACACACACACACACACACACACACACACTCACACACACACACACACACAGGTTTCTCTCACCTTGCGTCACCTGACTCCTTGTGTTTGGGTTTGCCGTTGTCCTGCTTGACCCTCTTTACCTTCGGCCTGACCTCGCTCTGGTAGACACGCCCTCCGATGATCCTGGTGCACGGGGGTCAAAGGTCGAGGATTAGGAGATTCAGCACCACCTATTGTCCCTGTTCAACTTGGTTCTCTCTCAATCTGTGGCCAGTAATCCTGCTGGTCCCAGTTTATCTCCCAAACATCATAAATCCATCCAACCAGTAAACCAGTTTGAAATTCTTCCAAATCTTTACATATATGACTCAAACTGAAAAAGTAAAATCATTTTTAAATCTCGCCAAACCTTATTGATAACAATTATTCTCCTGTGGGTTTGACAAAACTGACAAATCAAAGAGTCATGAGCCAGAACCCCCTGAGCAGGACTTTCATAATGATCTGTATCTTAACTGTGCAGTGACAACTTGTGTCTCCATCTTTGATCAGTAGGATTTTTGTGTTTTTGCAGCAGCTGAAAACTCCTCAGAAGTATATTTCTTTAAGATTCAGATAAGGAAGTTCCGAGGTTCCTCTACACTTTGCTCTGCTCATCTTATTCATGATCTTCTGCTTCCAGGCTGCAGCTCCTGCTCGCTCATTGTGACCTGTGAGACTCTTACATGGTGAAGTTGGAGACATACGCTCCAGCGGGGATCTGGAAGTGGAAGACGCCCTCGCTGGCGGCGGAGTGCCGGTTGAGCATGGCGCAGTGCACCGCGGTGAAGGCATAGCGCGAGATGATGGTGGTCTTGATGGCGAGTTCCGTGATGTGAGGTTTGATCTCCTGCAAAAACAAAACGTCCAAACATTGACCCTGGACCTGGAGGCGGAATCTGGCGCGATTCTACGAGCTGGTTTTACGCGTCTCTGTTGTGCGTATTGATTCGTGTGTCGTTCGGGAGATGACTCAAATCAGGGAAGCTCGAGTTTTTTATTATTATTGCCATAACTTCTCTGTTTCCCAATAATCAACCAGAGGAGGGATTTTTCCCATGAGCTGTGATTCAGCGCATTACATCTGCACATCTGCGCGCTTGGCGGATCTGTGCGTCACGCCCAAAGTTAGGGAGAAAGCCCACTTCTTAATAAGTTAAAGTAGGTCATGCATTTTGGATCACTAAGGCTTGTGTTAGTCAAATGTTTTCTTAATGTCATGGGGTCGAATCCTCTACAGATCAAACCATAAACTCCAATAAACTCACAATAAACTCTGATATATATCAATATTTACCATCTGTGCCAAACTGCGACAGAAATGTTCTTCTTATCCCTTTAAGTAATACCTTAAAATGTCTGTTTATCTTTGCTCTCCATTAAAATTATATTTTAAAAGTAGAATATAGCAGTAATACATCGAATCCAAACCTTTAACACCTGAACTAAAGGACCAAATGTGCGTAAACACTGGAATCTGCTGTAAATTTGACTTTACCTTGGACAGTAGGGTTTTCACCTGTCGAGGGACCCTTCGTGGACTCTGTGGGGACAAGAAGACACCAGGTCACACATGAGGACAATCCAATAGTCCAAACTCCTGCATGAGCCGCAAAAACATCTTACAATGCCCAAATCAAAGTCTGCCAAGTCGAAATCCAGTTCCTCCCCCAGTTGCGCCAGTGCACCGGGGATGGCACAGACCAGTAGCGTCCTCAGCAGCAGCAGCATCTCGTCGTCCTGCTCCGTGGAAGCTCAGCAGCAGGAATGAGACATGATCTCCAGTGCGCAGCGTCCCCGGGTCTCCGCGAGCTTCCGGAGCAGAGTGACCGGCCGGAGGAGCCTGTGACACGGCGTGGGGAGGAGGAGGACGCCCCCCCACCGGAGGAGAGAGGATGAAGAGCTCAGGAGGCTGCTGCTGCGGCTGCTGCCTGTAGGGGGCGCGTCGTTGCTTTGTTCTGTTATTACGTGTAAAGGCCAGAAAACAAATACAAATACAAACACACAGTCAGCAATAGGATGTGTATTTTTTATATTATTTACGTAGAATTAAATTTCATTTAACATTCAAGACCATTAAGCACTTGAATGATCCCTGTTCCTGTAAAAAAAACACCAAATCAATCCATAATTTCTCAGTATGTTCAACTTTCTTTGTCAAGCTTTTAATAAAAATGATTTACTGTATTTTTAATTCATGCAATACAATTTTTACCTTTTTATTTACTGTGTATTTGCCCACACTGTTACCTTTCTCCACCACTAGTTGGCTGACATGAGCCCAAAAGTCACGTACACGTAAAACAAAAACATTAGAGTTAGAAAAGCATTG
Source organism: Platichthys flesus (assembly GCF_949316205.1). Taxonomy (NCBI): domain Eukaryota; kingdom Metazoa; phylum Chordata; class Actinopteri; order Pleuronectiformes; family Pleuronectidae; genus Platichthys; species Platichthys flesus. The sequence goes on from NC_084967.1 coordinate 16,003,725, forward strand.
AACAAATTTATTTCTAGTTTAAAGTTCATGCAACACAGGAGCTGGAGTTTACAGGAGGCCCCTGAAGGCAACACAAGACTGCCTTAAAGTGTAATGAGCTGCTTTCATAATTAATAATAAACATTTAAAATTGATTCCCTATAACTAATGTTATTTAAAACTACACAAGACAAAGTTTTATAAACAAAGGGAAATAAGAAAAAACAAAAAATATCTTAAAAACGTAGTTAAATTAAACATTCAGTTAAATGTTAAATGTTCCAGGTGAAGCCCTCAGATATTACTCTGACTCTACCGCCGTCTTGTGGCCATAATGCAACATTACACGTTCCTAATTTAACCTTATAAAATGTCTTAACATTATTTAAGTTCTTTTTTAGAACTCAACAGAAAGACTTTTGACCAAATCTGCAGCACGAGGGTCAAACTGTGTTTTTTAAATCTCAGATGTGTAACCTCAGTGTCTGACGTGATTCCTCTGGTTAATCTGTCAATCAGATCTTGTCCTATTTGCCCGCCCCCCCCCACAGCAGGTCAAGTTTCAAAGTTTCCTTCCCTGAGTTCCACCAAACACAACAAATATTGACTGGGGCCGGGAGTCGATCAGTTCACTGGATTTCAACCTCCAGCTCGGCAGCGTTTCTCCACAAGGCTCCCTGCAGAAGGACTGTGCGTCTCCCCTGAGCTGTGTGTGCCTCCACTTCATGTGACTGTGTGTGTTTGTGTGTGTGCGTTCATATGTGTTGAGCCCACAGGCCTGGAAACATGAGGCGTCTGCTGCTGCTGCTCCTGGGGCTGCTGCTGCTCCACCAGGGCCACTGCTTTGAGTTTGTGATCGATGGAGAATGGGAGGACGACTCAGTGAGTTGGAGAATCACAGGGAACTTTGTGTTTATGGGACAGATCTCAAACCAGCTGAGGACGATGTGTCTGAGTGTTTAAATGTTTAAATCACTGACCAGAGGACGTAACTTTATTAAGACAAAAGTAAATTGAAATTGTTTTTGCAAGAGCAGTTGATTGTTGTGTTTAAAACTCACTTTGTCTCATTTTTCATCATTCAAACTTTTTAAATCCTTTTTACTCTATTTTCTGTACTTGATGGTAAAATCTAAATAATTTGTCATCATGGACGTTATTTTAAAAATCGTGTTTATCCTTCTTCAATGAAATGCTTTTAATCAATCTAAGTCAAAAGTATAAAAGGAATTTCATTTTAGGTGCAAATATAATCTCTACTTACCTCTACTCAGGACTTTTTCTGTCGTCAAACATTTCATCATAAGTCAATATTTCTCTGTCTGTGAAGTTTGTGGTTTGTTAAGCAAACAACATTCAGACAAACACAAACACGTCTTATTCACCTTCATCGGTTAGAACACAGTTTTCATCACTTGGACAGAAACTTTACATCTTGTGTATTTATTAGGTTTTCTAATGAAATCCAAAAGTCTGAGCCCTTAAGACTCATTAAAAAATGGGTTGCAGGTACACATTTACCATCTGAAAAGTCTCGCTTAGAACAGATGGTTTTATAAATGTGTAAAAATATAAAACAATGTAATTTTGGCTTCATTGTTGAATCAGATTTTAATCTGTAATAAGAATCAAAACAGAAATGTTGTGTAAAATGTAAATTATGTCCAATCTGTCATCTCATCATTGGTACAAAAACCTTTTGTATATTTATTACCTGTCTGGAATTAAATCAAAATATCTGAGCTCTTAAAATTAATACAAAACTTACTCAAGTAAAGAACAGACACATATTTAAGATTTCTAAAGTTTAAATATTACATTTGTTGTAAAATACATAAGAATAAAACAGTGACATGTCTCCTGATCTGTTGCTTTAAAACACAGGAGTGGGTCACATGACTGTTGAATCTGGTTTTAATCATTAGCACAAATTGACGTCTGTTGAAAATCGAGTTCTTATTCCACTTTGCCAGATTAATTGTGTTTCTCTTCTTCCACCAGTCGGATGTTGAGGTTCCTCGGGGGAGACACAAGGTGAGTTCACCTCCGGACACTTTGTCCAAATGTTTAAACAATCGAGACACAAAGTGAATTTGCCTTCGTCACTGATGATGCAACAGATCAGTGGAAAACATACAATCCACCAGACGTCTGCATTTTAACTTCACAAGAAGGCAGATGAAGACACTGATGATTTCTGTGTGTGTGTCTGTGTGTGTCTCTGTGTCTCTGTGTGTCTCTGTGTGTGTCTGTGTGTGTGTGTGTGTGTGTGTGTGTTTCAGAGAGCCGTGCTGACCAGCGAGGAGCAGGAAGACTTTGAAGTAGGCCCCTCGTCTTGTTGTCGGAGCCTCTTCACTGTGACAGAGTTGAACCTTATCTAGTAATCGATGCTCTGCTGTTTGGACGGAGCCAAGTGACTGGAGGGTTATTGACTTTCAACTCGTCTCTCTTTACCCGTCAGAGATCACATCAGGCCTGTGAGGGCCCACGAGCTAGTTTGTGGTTTTATCAGGTTTATAATTCCGGTTTCTGCCTTTTTTTTAATATTTCAAATTATGACTTAATGTCTATGATTGAACTTTGACTCATTGTGAACAGAGTTGGACTCTGAAAGACACAACAACCTCGATTCAGACCTAAAAACTTTCATTAGAAGAAGATCAACTCTCGACTGAGGCAACAAAACAACAACAGCAACACAACAACAACATCAACAAAGTGCCACACAAACATAAAAACAGAAAATACATTCTGTGCAATTACAAATTTAAGACGAAGGATGAAACACGGAAGTAATAAAGCAAAGCAACGTCCAGTTTAAATGACTTATATAAAAATATGTGTCTCCAGTATAGAGCATAAACCTGCCTCCTCCATGTTAGCAGACGGGACGTGGAATCATGTTGTGATGTTTGTTCAAGTCTTCATGTTTCTGATAAGTTTAATTACGTTAAAAGATCTCATTTATAAAGTTGTGTCGTCAATTCAAATAATTAATTCTACTGATCATTAATATGTTTTGAAAGAATAAGAAATAATCAAGAGAGAGACTTTTAAATGTTTCTGATAAATGAAGTGATCAAGTGTAGATAGGTGAGAAACATGAAGGACGATTTATGAACACTCATCCATCCTCGTTCTCTCTGTCCCCCCCCCCCCCCCCCCCCTCCCCCCCCAGGCCATCCGTGGAGATGACATCACCGTCAAGAGCTACAAGGTGGAGAGCCACATCACGTCCCGCTTCGCCCACACCACCGTCAGGAGCTCCGTGGTCAACTCGGCCTCCGCGGCCCAGAGCATCGGCTTCAATGTGCAGATCCCCAAACGGGCCTTCATCACCAACTTCACCATGTGAGCCCCCCCCCCTCCCCCCCACACACACACACAGGTTCCACAGAGTCCAGGTGAAACAGAACCAGCAGAATGTGGTTTGAGGTCTCTCTCTCTCTCTGTCTCTCTCTCTCTCTCTCTCTCTGCAGGAACGTGAACGGGATCATCTTCGTGGGCTCGGTGAAGGAGAAGACAGTCGCCAGGAACCTGTACGCTCAGGCCCGAGCCCGAGGCAAGGCAGCAGGGATCGTCAGGTACTGAACCAGCCCCCTGGAGGAATCCCAGTCGGAGCTCAGCAGCTTCATGAAGCCTTGTGTCTTTTCAGGGCCAATTCCCAGGACATGGAGACCTTCAAGACAGAAGTCCACGTTCCTCCAGGCAGCCACATCGAGTTTGAGCTCCACTACCAGGAGATGATGACGAGGAGGCTGGGGGTCTACGAGCACACCCTGTACCTGCAGCCCGGCCGGCTGGTGCCTCAGCTCCAGGTCAGAGTGGGATGATGTATACACTGTGTGTGTGTGTCTGTGTGTGTCTGTGTGTGTGAGACATCATCCCTGACCCGTCTCTGTGCAGGTGGACGTGTACATCTACGAGCCGAAGGGAATTTCCACGGTGGAATCACCAAACACGCTCGGCTCACAGTTTTCAGACGACATCAAAGTGACGTCCACCAAAGACAAGGTAACGCTGGAGATCACACGGGGACTCAGAGTCTCTGAGGCTGCTCAGTGTCCAGAGGTGAAGACATCTGGACCTCCCATTTCATAAACCTACAGAGGATCCACATTATTACAGAGTAGGGGCTGAAATTAGATTTGAAACCACATGGAAATCTGCTTGTCCAGGTTTTCCAGACTAGATCCAAGAATTCTTCTCTGTGAAAATGTTGCCAGTTGGACCGTGTGTCTGATTCCCTGTGTCCTCAGGCTCACGTCGTCTTCAAGCCGAGCCTGCAGCAGCAGAGGAAGTGTGAGAACTGCAGCGGCAGTGCAGTCGATGGCGTCTTCACCGTGAGATACGACGTGACCAGAGACGGGAACGCTGGAGAGCTGCAGGTCTCCGACGGCCATTTTGTCCACTTCTTCGCCCCGTCCAACATGTCCCCCCTCCCCAAGAACATCGTGTTCGTCATCGACGTCAGCGGCTCCATGTGGGGCGTTAAGATGAAGCAGGTAGGTGACGCCTGGTTCCACTTCCTCCTGCTCCTCTTCCTCACCGCTCCTTCGTCTTAACGACTCCTCCTCCCTCAGACGGTGGAGGCCATGCAGGCCATTCTGGACGACTTGACGATAGACGACCACTTCAGCATCGTGGACTTCAACCACAACGTGCGCTGCTGGAACGAGGAGCTGGTGCACGGCTCGTCCATCCAGGTCACCGACGCCAAGAAGTACATCCAGAACATCAAGCCCAACGGAGGTGAGGCATCATGGGAAGGAGAGGTGCAACCGCTGGAGATCTGATAGAAAGGGAGGAAGCATAAGCTCCTCAGAGAGTTTAATTTGACCTTTGACCTCAGGCACCAACATCAACGAGGCCCTGATGAGAGCGGTTCAGATGCTGGTGCGGGCGTCCAACCAGGGGATGATCGACCCGCGCTCCGTCTCCATGATCATCCTGGTGTCTGACGGGGATCCCACCGTGGGTAAGACTGGTCCCAGCCCAGGGGAGAGTCCACATTGGTCCTGTGACCTCATCAAATCCGTCCCTCTCCTCAGAGTTTAATCTGCTCTCAGGCCTTTGAGATGTTGAATCATTTATTATCTTCTGTTGTTTCCTCTCTCTCGCAGGAGAAATCAAGCTCAGCACCATCCAGAAGAACGTGAAGCGAGTGATGAGGGAGGAGTTCTCTCTCTTCTCACTCGGCATCGGCTTCGACGTGGACTACGACTTCCTGGAGCGCATCGCCATGGAGAACCGGGGCATGGCCCAGAGGATCTACGCCAACCACGACGCCGCCGAGCAGCTGCGGGTACGACTCCAGTCACCTTCAAATGTCCCGATCGACAAAGGACAAAGGACATTTGACTTTGTCTTGAAATCTAATTTAAAACCTTCTTGGATTTAGAGGATTTTCTCTGTCACAGACTTTGCTCCTCACAGTTTCCCTCCTCTTCCTCTTCCTCTTCCTCTTCCTCTTCCTCTTCCTCTTCCTCTTCCTCTTCCTCTTCCTCTGCAGGCGTTCTACAGCCAGGTGTCCTCCCCCCTGCTGAGGAGAATCGACATCCAGTTCCCGGAGGACGCCGTGTCCGACGTCACCCAGAACCGCTTCGATAAGTACTTCAGCGGCTCTGAGCTGGTGGTGGCCGGGAAGGTGCTGCCGTCCGAGAGCAGCACGCTGACCAGCTTCACCACGGCCACCGCTGTGAGACAAACACACAAACACACAAACACACAAACACACAAACACACAAACACACAAACACACATTGGAGTACATGAGTACGAGCGATGGTGAAAAACCTCCATCTCAGAGGAGGAACACTTTATTTCACGTGAACGCACAATCGGAAGTTGTGGGTTCTCTTCCCTCAGGCCCGGCTGGACATCACGCTGGAGACGGAGGCCGACACGGCGCAGCTGGACGTGGAGCTGGCCAAGCAGCAGCACTCGTTCACGGGCTTCGCCAGGCAGATGTGGGCCTACATCACCGTCAAGCAGCTGATCTCTGAGAGGTGAGGGGAACAGGAGAAAAGATAAATCCACAAGAACATGGAGAGATCCCCTGACCCTCGGGTGTGTCTCCTGCAGGTCTCTGGCTCCGACCGCCGTGAAGAAGAGGAAGATCACCCAGCAGATCATGGCTCTGGCCGTGGAGCATCAGTTCGTGACGCCGCTCACCGCCCTGCTGGTGGAGAGCGAGGACGCCAAGGAGCGGCTGCTGGCCGACTCCCCGAGGGACCCCAAGCACGGCTGCTGCTCAGGTGCCTGCAGAGAATGACTCACTGAGGAGGAGGAGGAGGAAGAGAGGATGACACCACTTGTGTGATTCAACTAGAAATACATTTGATCTAAAAGGAAAAGAAACAAGGAATTAGATTAAATGTAAAACTAGAGTAAATCTCAGCTCCACCGAGGCCCAACGTCAGTTCCCTTAAATCCAACAAGCATTATATTAAAGACATTAGATTTAGTACTTTTACCTCAGTGAAGTATATTAATACTTATTTCGGTAGGAATGGGAGGGGGCCCACCGTCTCCAGTGCCGATCGTCTTCCAGCCCCCACCCTGGGTCCAGGTGAGCACTCTGGCCCCCCCGATGCAGGTTGAGAAGGGTGAACTGGAGTATGCTCTGCCTCAGTCTCTGCCTCCGCATATCAACATAGGTAACACACACACAGACACACAAACACACACACTGACAGCACCCTCCCAGTGCAGACTGTGAACTGGTGTGTTTCTCCCCCAGTGGACAACGACCCTCACTTCATCGTCCACCTGCCCACGAGCAACATGGACGTCTGCTTCAACATCGACTCCAAACCCGGTCACATCCTCAACCTGGTGTCCGACGCCGGAGCAGGTACGACACCCGGGACTCGAACCTCTCCATCGTGTGGAGATAACAACACAGCAACACAACAACACAACAACATCACAGTGGTTCTCTCTGAGGTTCAGAAAGTGGTGTAAAGGAATACAGAAGAGAACTTGACACATTTTCAAGATATAAAAGGAAATTAACTTTCTCAAACACATGTGATATCACAATCAAGTCCAATATTCTTCTTAAATTATTTACACATTTGCACAAATATGAAATGTCACCAACAAATGAAGTGTAAAATACAACCAGCTGTCATCTGACCTCTGACCTCTGCCCCTGCCCTGGACCCCCGCCCTGCAGGCCTGGTGGTGAACGGTCAGTTGATCGGCTCCAAGAAGATTCACAAGAACCACCTCAGCACGTACTTCGGCATCATCTCCGTCTACTACCAGCCCGACGGGCTCAGTGTGACCGTCAGCACCGACGGCATCTCCACGACCGACGGCAGCAACAACCACACGTTCACCTGGGGCGCCACGGCCGAGATCTCACAGGACGGGTAACCACCGCCGCCACCGCCACTGCTGCTTCACCGGCTGAGGATCCTGTGTCTGATGTGTGTGTGTGTCTGTGTGTGTGTGTGTTTCAGGGTGAGGATTTCCATCGTGAAGAACTCGCACGTCACCATCACAGTGAACAACGACATCCAGGTGATGGTGTTGCTGCACCGCGTGTGGAAGAAGAACCCCGTCAGCGTGGACTTCCTGGGAATCTACATCCCCAACACCAACCAGTACTCGCCACTGGTGCACGGCCTCATCGGTAACGCCCCTCTTCACGACTTGAAGATTTAACACACGGTTTCATCGCAGTCTAATGACCTCATTGAACTGGATGTGTGTGTTTGTGTGTGTTTGTGTGTGTGTGTGTGTGTGTGTGTGTGTGTGTGTGTGTGTGTGTGTGTGTGATGTCACAGGTCAGTTCTCCAGAGAGCCTGAGGTGAGCGTGCACGACGTCCACGAGGGAGTCGACCCTCTGAAGAAGGAGGCCACCATGGAGGTGAAGGGCAACCAGCTGCTGGTCACCAGGTACGAGTCACATGACCTCATCAGGATTTAGTGACATCTAGTGGTGACGTTGCATTTGGCAGCTGAATATTTCAAATATGAATCTGAATTTGTCAAATGTCACTTCTCTGTCCCCAGGTCTAAACAAAGCTTTTGAGCCGATACAGATGATTTAACATTCTAAATGATTTCTCTCAGTCGCACCTGATCTTCTTTCTCGGCTCTTCTCTATCACGGAAATATTATAAAGTGGTTTTCAAAGTTTTGTTTTAACTCATTTTGTCTTCACATTGTTTTCAAACACATTCCAATGAACACACAAGTGGGAACGATGACATCCCGACCCAGGGAATGGGATGCGACTATTACATGTTTGAAACCTGACTTACATACGTGTGCGTTGTGTGTCTGTGTGTGTGTGTGTGTGTGTGTGTGTATCAGGGGCTGGCAGAAGGACTACAGGCGTGACAAGCGACGCGGCTCTAACGTTTACTGCTGGTTCATCCACAACAGTGGGAAGGGCTTCATCGACGGCCACTACACCGACTACATCGTGCCGAACCTCCACAGCTTCCTTCAGACGCTCTGAGCTCAGAGAAACCTCTCTCCTCCGCTGTAACACGTGCAACTCATTTGTTTTTCTTCAGGAGTAATTTCATCCATTTCATCCAGATTGAGTTTCAAATAAAAGAAAGAAAACACACAAGTCACTTAGGTTGAATTTATTTGCACAAAATTTACATCTCCAATGTTAAGACAACTTGAATATCAATCAAAAATAAAAGAACAAAACAAATTGAATTCATTGCTCTTTGTTTGTCTCCCTGGAAAAGCATTGTGGGATATGTACATGAACAGGTGGATTGTGGGTAAGTAACTCTGACACAGTAGAGTCCCTCAGCGAAATGGGTTCCTGAGGTTTTGGGTTTTTTAATGGGAGGTTTTTTCTGGATCAGGCCAGTTTGGAGAAATCCTCGTAGGCGACTTCCACGGTCTTTCCCTTCTGGTGACCCTGAGGAGGAGAGGACACACAACTTTAACAAGGAAACAGGTTTATTAACAAGTAATAAATAATAAAGAGCATCGTCCTTCTAGCTGTGAGGTTTCTGTGTGTGAGGCAGGGTTCACACACATTTCGACCAATGGATTTCCATGACTTTTCAATAACTTTAAACCAAATTTCCATGACCGAACATTGTGTGAAATCTCGGTGTATACAACAAAAAAGGGACAAAATGTAGTATTCAAACTAACAATGACAATTCAAAGGCATACAGTATACCTTAAATTACACAAACCCAAGTATGCCTGCCTATATTTTGATCGTATTTCATTAAAAGCATATGAATTGTTTAAAACTCATAGTAAATGAACTAGGGCTTCCTCCAGCTACTGACGTCCTCGCTGTGCTGCGTTCAGGGCAACTCGGATATTCCGAACTCCTGCCACATATGGAACATGCAATAGTTTTCATGAAAATATGAATATTTCCATGACTTTTCCAAAACTTTTGGGAGATTACTTTTTTCCCGGGACTTTTTCAGGTCTGGAAAAACCCAGTTTAAAATTCCAGGACTTTTCCAGGTTTTCCATGACAGCAGGAACCATGGTGAGGAAAGTGAGGACTTTGTGTGAAAGGACCTGAACCTGTTGGTCAGGTCCAGGTTCTGGCTGCTGAAGCCTGGACCTGAACCCTTGTGTCAGGTCCAGGTTCTGGCTGCTGAAGCCTGGACCTGAACCCGTGTGTCAGGTCCAGGTTCTGGCTGCTGAAGCCTGGACCTGAACATGTGGGTCAGGTCCAGGTTCTGGCTGCTGAAGCCCGGACCTGAACCCGTGTGTCAGGTCCAGGTTCTGGCTGCTGAAGCCCGGAGCTACTCACCGAGTCGAGCGTGAGCGTGGCACAGAACTTCTTCTCGTCGATGCCCTCCAGCACGGCCTCGGTGTCTCTGTAGGACCCGTTCAGGATCAGAACCTGTTTACCTGCAGGAGACGTGACAACACAGCTGAGGCTCACGTCCAGTTTAGACTTGATTCTACGAGTCTGAGCGGCGTTCACCGGGCGGCTCACCTGGTGCCGGGATCACCGTCTCCACGTGGGCCTGGTCCAGCTTCAGCTTGTCCCCGGAGTCGATCAGTTTCACCACGGCGGCGTATTTGTCTCGCACCTCCTGCGGCAGACGGGATCACCGGAGATCAGCATCAACCACGAGTGAAAACATTCTGTCACTCACAGAGACAAGGGGGCGGAGTTACCATGATGACGGCCTTCTTCTTGTGGTACTTCTCTCCGAGCCGCTTGGTGACGACCTTCACCACGATGCCCGGCCGCAGCCAATTATCCATCCTGACCGACTGCTTCTTCTTCTCCTCCATCTGCAGAACAACATCTCGTTAAACTAAAAAGGTTTAATTAGGAAACTTGAACTCTGAGGACAAAACAGAACCGTGTCCTCCACCTCCATGATCTCCTCCAGAGCAGACTTCTTCTTCTTCTTCTCCGATCTGGAGTCGGAAGTGGACGGCACGTCTTTCCTCTTGGTCGAGGACAAGGCTGAGGATGTCTTTGCAGTGGCCCCGAACACAGAGCTGCACAGACACACAACAACAACAACACAACAACACTGTCACACAACATCTTTCCACTGTTTTCCCTTTGAAAGAGTAACATTGTGCACGGAGGCGTCTGTACCTGGATTTTGATTTTGAAGGACCAGCTACAGAGCACGAGGCTCCGAGGTTGAAAGCAACTGCAGGAGAAAAACACGAGTGGAAAGTGTTAAATATTAATTTTAGATTTGGAAACAACTGAGGTTTATTTTAACCAAAGATTTTTCTTAAATCTTAAATATGTAAATACAAAACAGAACCGAACCTTTCTCTTCTTCACTCTCTCGTTTCAGTTCTGTGAAAACTGGATTTTCCTACAGGACCAAAAAAGATGCATTTGAATCGTTAAAAACGTTAAACACAAAGTCTATATAACTCTTCATTGAGCTGAACACGAGTGAGGTTGTGAGGTCGAGACCCACCTCCGGCTCCTTGTCGCCGAGGCCCCTGCGGACCTGCTCCTCGATGAACCGGGCGCTGCGCTCCTCGTCGTCCAGCTCCTGCTTCTTCTTCCTCGCCTGCTCCTCCTGGCGCCGGATGGTCTCCGGGTCGCGGTCGATGTACTGCACGTACCAGCCTTTGGGCGTCTCGTCCACTTTACAGAAGCCTGAGGACCACGTGGGACTTGTGGGTTACTGTTTGAGCAGGTTGTGATGAACTGTAGCTGACCCAACATGGTACAGCCCGGCCGCTCACCTTCTCTGCCGATCCACTTGGTGAAGTCGGTGAGCGTCTCCCACTGCGTGGAGTTCATGTGCACGTGCTCCCGGTCGCTGATGTACTCGTTGTACACGATGTTGTTCTGCACTCGCTTGGTTCCTGCAGGTCGAACACACACTGGGTCAGTTGTGTTCAAGGACAGGAGGGAAAACCACCTCTGACACACAACACTTTGGATTCTCTGCTTTGTGACTCCTTACCCACAACTCTGTTTATACATATTATGTGTATTCTCTATCATCTGTATATGTTCTATTGTGTTGTTCTTATATTATTATCTATCTATCTATCTATCTATCTATCCATCCACGTACAGCTGTGATGTGAGGACAAACATCTGGATGAGTGTGGACTCACCGAACCTCCTGCTGAGCAGCTCCAGGAAGCCCTTCCTGAACTCGCTGCAGGAGAGAGGAGGAGACACGTGATGAATTGAAATCCTCCATCAGCTGAATGTGATTTATTAACCGGATGTTTAGATTCACTCACTCGGAGAAGAAGTCCATGAACTTGTTGGGATCCTCGGAGGCGAGCAGCAGCTGCCGCTGGTGGGACTCGGACAGGCAGTGACACTTGAAGCCATTCTGTCCACGAGCAGAGAGGCAGAGAGTTACACACAGCACAAACAACAACAACAACACAAACAACAACAGGATGTGGAGAAGACAACAAAGCCCGCCTGACCTCGTCTCGACACTGCTTCTGGCACATCTGGCAGTACCAGCGCAGCTTCTGGAGACCTTTGGACTTGATCCGGTTCCCGATCGCCTTCGGGGACAGAAAGTCCGCTTTACCCATCGCGACCACCGACACGGAGCCGAACAACAACAACCGACGAGAGACGCGAGGCGGCACGAGAGGAAGTTCAGGAGGAATCTCGGTGTAGCCACTTCCGGGAGCTGTTGGGGAGATCTCGCGAGAACACACGGTGCTGCGTTCACGGGCTCCTCGTAGACCTCGGGTAATCGGATACGTTACTTTATAAAGTCGATACAAATCGTTTATTAAACCGGTTTGAGATTCTTCAAAATAACCCCTAAAAGAAGAAGATCCTTTAATGATGAGTCTGTTGCAAAAGTTATTAAATATCACGTGAATAAAAAAGGCTAAAATGTGCAAATAAGTAAAAATGTATTTGCCTGAGAAATAAAAATGAATCCTTACAATTTCAATAGGGCCTCCCACTCTACGTTGCTCGGGCCCTAATGAAAATCATTCATAAAAACGTCAATCTAGCAAATTTGCATTTTCTTTAAAAATGTCTTAATCTTAATGTTTCCCCGGCCACTTCTAGAATAGAATAGAGTAGAGTAGAGTAGAGTAAAGTAGAGTAGAGTAGAATATAATAGGATAGAATAGAATAGAATAGAAAAGAAAAGAAAAGAAAAGAAAAGAAAAGAAAAGAAAATGATAAAATCTTATTAAATATAATATAATAGAGTAGAGTAGAGTAGAGTAGAGTAGAGTAGAGTAGAGTAGAGTAGAATAGAATATAATAGAACAGAATAAACAGGTACAGTTTCATGTCACATCCGGTGTCTCGCGGCACGTGACAGGGGAACAAGGAAGTGCTGCACAAGAACCCGGAAGTGCCGCACAGAGCAGGGACACTGGCCCGGGCTGAGGTTGTTGTTGTTGTTGCTCCTCGGCTTCATGGAGACGCACTGACTGTCCCTTGGACCTGATGTCTCTCAGCTGAGGACAGACTGTCCCTCGCTCCTGTGCTTTGTTACTCACTGGATTAAAATGGCGTCAGCGACTTTAATGTCCTTCCTGCTCGGCTGCGTCACTTTGAGCTGCGCAGCCGAATCCTACAGGAAACCGAACATAGTTCTGATCCTCACGGATGACCTGGACGTCGCCATCGGGGGTTTGGTCAGTTCCCTTTTTATTCATTTACTTCAGTATCCGGTGTTTCATCGGTGAGAGTGACGCTGGGTTCGAGTCCCTGCGGGAAACACGTGGGATTAATTGGTCTCTTTTTGATTGTTGCTTCCGGCTGAGTCAGCTGAAAACTCACATTCCTGCCCGGACACATCATGTAGGACATACACACAACACACTGACTCACACAGACACACACAATTTGACATCAACCTCTCATCAAGCCATTCTCCATAAGAAAAAATGTACATTTAAGATAAGTCTGTTTGATTATCAGCTTTAAAATGTCTGAGCAGATTATGTTATAAATTGTTTGTGTCCAGTCTGTTTTCTTAAGGACAGGACATGTCAACAACAGCTTCATCACTGAATAGACTTATTGTTGACGTGTGACACAGTTGGTTAAAGACGCAGTTTAATGATTAAACACAAGATATTTTTCACTGCAGCAGATTATTCATAAATCATCTTTTCCTTCCAGACTCCACTCAGCAAGACGAGGAAGCTGATCGGAGACGCAGGGATCTCCTTCTCTAACGCAGTGAGTGTCTTCACCTCTCACGTCTCCTCAAGCATCATTTAAATCGTTTTAAAAGAACCTTACTCTTAAATCAGAGTATCATCCGCCGCCTCTTGACTTTTCATCTCCCCTCCCTCCATCAGTTCGTGGCCAGCCCGCTGTGCTGCCCGAGCCGAGCCAGCATCCTGACGGGCAAATACCCGCACAACCACCACGTGATCAACAACACGCTGGAGGGGAACTGCAGCAGCGCCGTGTGGCAGAAGAGCGAGGAGGGGCAGACCTTCCCCGCTCTGCTGAAGAACTACGCCGGGTATCAAACCTTCTTCGCTGGGAAATACCTCAACCAGGTGAGAGAGGACGGGACGCCCATAGTAGTACATTTACATCCTCGTCTTCAAATACAGCGTAGAGTTGATACAGTGACGGCTCTGTAGTGTTTGTGTGTGTGTCATATACTAGTGTGTATTTGGTTGTGTGTTGCAGTATGGGCACCCGGAGGCTGGTGGGGTGGAGCACGTTCCTCCAGGCTGGAGCTACTGGGTCGGACTGGTGAGACTCAGACTTACTCAACCTCTCAGCTACAGGTTACTCTGCATTTTGAGTCTGTAGGAAGCCTTCAGCCATCAGACTGGTCTTGTCAGTCCAAAACCTGAACCTCTTACTGGTTCACGTCCAGCTCAGCTTGTTTCCAACCAGCTTACGATACAAGGACGCACAAAAACATACAGGTGGACAAACCACCACAAACCCAAGACCTGTTGTTTGAGTTCTCTCGTATCTTTCTGTCCTGATTATTTGTGGGAAATGATTAACTTCTCTTGTTATCAGCTTCATCCTGGAACGAGTCTCCAGAAATGGTCAATTTCTGTTGTCAGGGTCTGAATGAAAACCAGTCTGGGGGAAAGAGGAATCCTGTTTGGTTTTTATAATAATAAAATAAAATACAAAGAATATAAAAGTATCTCAAATGTCAGAATTTACCTTTTAAAGCTTTGTATTTAAACTCTTTGCAGTTTGTCCACATATTGTTTAAAGTTCAAAGATGTTTAAACTTGAAGGTGTTTTCCACACTAACTTCCCTGTGGGAGGTTTAATGGAACACTGGCCTCAGAGGTCATGTGACTGGACGCTCTGTGCAGAAGGAGCAAGACGATTAAAAATAGATTTTCCTGAAGTTCCAGTGCGTCTCTGAGTCGTTCACCGGCGTCATGTGACAAAGGTCATGTGCAGAATACGAATGAGTTTATCTTCATCTGTTTGTGGCTGAGCAAACTCAGATGTGAGGTCATTTCACAGCGAGACTCAATCAGATCACATGGTTTCTGCAGAGATGACGTGTCGAGGGAGGTTTTTATTTATCTGCTCGTAATAAATAAATAAATAAATCCTCCCAGAACCTTTTACCTGCTGGAGTTTCTCGCTTTAATCTAAAATGATCATATGGGATTCATCAGCTACTGACCCATCAAGTAAAGAGAGAACTGATTTTAAAAGTTTAATCTCGAATCAGGATTCAGTTCATGTGAGTTAGTTGTACAGATTTACAATATTTAATAACTTCATGCGTCAATATCCATCATTAATCTTGAATGCAGCTCAGTTCAATGCTGAAATAGAGTGTGTGTTACATCATACATACCTTTTGAAGCTAATGTGATGATGAATGTACTGTGTGTGATTCATGAGTATTTAAAGTTTAAAATATTAAAAGCTTTCATTTTAATTTATAAAACCTGCTTCTTGTGTATTTTTCAGGAGAAAAACTCTAAATATTACAACTACACACTGTCGGTGAACGGGAAGCCTCAGAAACACGGAGCGGACTACAGCAAAGACTACCTGACCGACGTACTGGTGAGAAACACACATGCTTTGTATTTTATACTGTCCCTAGACTCTTTATATTAGTGTAAAGCATCCCAGATTAATTTAATGTCAGTTATTACTTTAAATACGTGATGTTTAATGTCATATTTATCACATTTATTTTCAGTTTTAAAAGGTAAATCAGAAGAAAAGATACAAACGACCTCTTTATGACAAATATCTTAGTTTACTTTCATTACTTGATTCCTCCATTGAACTGTCTCCAGAGTGTAAATGATCATAATTAATAAAACCCTCTGTCTTCTCTTCTCTCAGGCCAACATGTCTCTGGACTTCCTCCAGTATAAATCCAACTACCAGCCGTTCTTCATGATGGTTTCCACGCCGGCCCCCCACTCTCCCTGGACCGCGGCCCCTCAGTACCAGAGCAGCTTCAACACCACCAAGGCTCCCAGGGACCCCAACTTCAACGTCCACGGGAAGGTCGGCCCTCGTTTCATCAGCGTCTCCCTGTGACGTCATGTGTGAGGATCTTTGTTCTAACGCTCAACTTCTCTGTTCAGGACAAACACTGGCTGATCCGACAAGCTAAGACCCCCATGTCCAACTCCTCGGTTCAGTTCCTGGACGATGCCTTCAGGAAACGGTCAGTCACACCTTCCTCCTTCTTTTATCTTCCTCTGCTTTGTCATTGGTCCTCTTGCTCTTCATCAAGTTGAAGTGATTAGATTTCAGTCTTCCAAGGTCACTGAGACTCAAACTTCTCTGGTTGCTGGAGCAAACAACCACAAGCTGGTGATTCTATTTTTAAATCTTTGTGTCTGTTCATAGTTCAGTGATTAACTTGAAAAACGACGTCAGTCTCATTAAACCCTCCGACCACCACCAACCTTTGTATTTGTGTCGTCACTTTATTTTGAAAAGTCTCAGTGCAGTAAGATGTTGTTTCTCAGTCTGGCGTCATTCTTCATCCCGACCTGTAGGTGGCGAACTCTGCTCTCAGTGGACGACCTGGTGGAGAAAATAGTGAAGAGGTTGGAGGTCAGAGGTGAACTGGACAACACCTACATCTTCTTCACCTCGGACAACGGGTATCACACGGGTACGTGTGGACTCCAATGTAAACATGTGTCAGCCATGTTTATTTCTACTGAGAAGAATATGTTTGGTTCCTGTTCTCAGTCTCATGATTTATAATACAGATCCACAAATAGAGTTTAAATCTGTTCTTCTTCTGGCTTCAGGTCAGTTTTCTCTTCCTCTGGACAAGAGGCAGCTCTATGAGTTCGACATCAAGGTTCCTCTGATGGTCCGAGGACCGAACATCAAACCCAACCAGACCACCCAGGTACAGACACACGTTCATTATGGTTCCTATGGTTTATTATATGAAATTTAGAAGATATTAGTTACAGAAAAATAATCAAACCCGGGATTATTTGTGTGGTAATGTCCATTAACGTGACTACATCATTCTCCATGTATTAAACATTGTGTTGTTATTGTGTCGTCTTTGTTGACCTGAACTGAATTTGTCACGTTGTCAGATGCCGGTGGCGAACGTTGACCTGGGTCCGACCATCCTGGACATCGCCGGCTACAACGTGAACAAGACGCAGATGGACGGCATGTCCTTCCTGTCCGTCTTGGTGAGATCCCCCGTTTCTTTTTCAAGAAAATACAAAACAAACAGTTCAAGACTTTAATTCTGGAGAAATTCTGGAGAAATTCATCCCCTAAAACCAGTTTCTAAGTGACTATGAGCAGAGAAATACGTCATTCAAGGTTCATCTGTGTTTTTCACAAACCATCACTTAGATTAATGATCTTATTGATTAATCCATAACGTGAAAATAACAGACTTCCTGATTAAAGAGCTGAGCGTCTCTTGCAGTTCTCTGTAGACGCTCATAACAGAAGCTTAACTAGTGACATGTAGGATGATTATAGATTCTGCTCAGATGATCACTGGTCCACGTCTGTCTCCAGGAGGGGACGGTGAACAGCAGCAGCTGGAGGACAGACGTCCTGGTGGAGTATGAGGGCGAAGGAAGCAACGTGACCGACCCCTCCTGCCCCCTGCTGGGCCCCGGGGTGTCGGTACGGACTGACGGAGAAATCACACAATAAAATCAGCTGCAGGGAAGAAACAGAAAAACAACTCTCTCTCTCTCTCTCTCTCTCTCCTCTCTTCATTCAGGAGTGTTTTCCAGACTGTGTGTGTGAGGACTCGTTCAACAACACCTACGCCTGCGTGCGAACTGTCGCCCCCTCTGCCAACCTGCAGTACTGCGAGTTCGATGACAACCAGGTACAGGGTCCTGTAATGTTTTAATGTGCCGTTATTAACCATGTCAGTTCGGTGGGTGTTTATAAAGAATAAGAGTGACACTGGTGTGCGTCTCCTGCAGGTGTTTGTAGAAGTCTACAACGTCACCGCTGACCCGTACCAGCTGACCAACATCGCAGATTCCATTGGCCAGGACTTCCTGGAGAAGATGAACCACCGGCTGATGATGCTGCAGTCCTGCTCCGGGCCGACGTGTCGGACGCCCGGCGTGTACGATCCCAGGTCGGATGTTTACACCCTCTGACTTTTGTACTTTAGTAAACTGAGTCCTGAAATGTGATCTAAATACATCGAGGGCTGATAAAACTACAGGGTTGAGAGTTTTGGGGATTTTTCTCCCACGTGAGCTTTAATTCAATCGCCCTGTGTCTCCTCAGGTATAAATTCGACCCCCGACAGATGTTCACCAGTCACAGCCGGAGGCTCAACAGACTGAGGCAGAGGATGAAGTGAGACGGAGGAGGAAGGAGGGCTTGTTTGTGGTGATCGGCCTTGTGACCTTGTTTTCCGGGGCCTCCTGAGCCGGTCGCTGTTAAAGAACGATGGTGAAGGGATCCTGCAGTCTGGTAATCGGCGGGTGGCCATGATGACAGGGGGTCTGTGGGTGCAGGAGCCACTTTGATTAGGCTCCTGGTCAGTGAGTCTGTCAGTAGTTGTGCAGAAAGGCCAAATTTCTATTAGACAGATTTAATTTGACCCAAGTTTCTCTTCTCTGTTGAGATTGTTGATATTTTACAGGTTCTGTATTTTCTTGTGGAACTTTTAATTTCCTAAAAATTATCTGATATTTACCGATGAATTACGATGAGATTCACAATCTCCCAGTTTTAATTCATAATTCTGAGGGAATTAAATAGTTTTTGAAGAGGAAATTAAACAGGATGTAAGTGACAACAACTTTTAAAGTTTAACTAATGAGTCTTGTTAAACGTGATCAAATAGTATTACTAATTATCTCAACTAAGTCTCGTATCTCTAGATATGATTTGTTTGTTATTTCAGTATCAACCAGCTCAGCACTTTCTTGGAACTAAAAGCTAAATACCAGTAATTTGTTTTGCAAAGTTTCAAAGGAATCGTCTGGAAAGTACATCTCCAATAAAACGAGGAAAATTCCCAATTATGTAACTTCATCAACAGGTGGTCCAACAAAAAAAGTGCCTAGAAAGAGACGCAGGTTGAAATCCTACGTTATATAAATTTAACAAACACTGAAAAAGGAAACTGGATCTCGATCGGGAATCAATGACGAGAGCAAATTAAAGATCAACTGTCAACGTTAGATTCTTGGGAGTCAAGTTAAAATTCGAATTTCATGACAAGCTGGCGAGAGAAAATCTCATTTTAACATTCATCATTTCTATGTATTTTTCTAAACTGTGAAAAGAGTCATTATCAATTTCATGAATCAAACTTTGCATTAACAGTCGTCACTTTTAAATATTTGTCTTCTCAAACCGTCGTTCTGTGTTTTTACTTCGTCCGCCTGCTCATGTTGTACATTTCATACCGAAGCTAATTAATCCACATCGTCACCTTTAATGGACAGAAATCCATGAATTTACGTTTTAATATTATACAACAACTGCAATAGTTTGAAGAAGTACTACACAAGTTTACAGGATAATAATAATAAAACCTTATTAGATGAGCAAAGGGAGAAGGTGTTAAACTCCTAATCGTTGAACTTCAAGCTGCCTTGAGACGTCAATTTGTGACGATATGATTTTTAAAACACGGTCTATTCTGTGCCGGGTTTTAAAACATCCAACCAAAGATCAAATTAGAGACTCGAGGGAAAAGTGACGTCGTCTCTGTCGAGTTACGTGTGCTTGTGACATTTATTGTGAAAATCTGAATCTTGTGTGTGTGTGTTAACTTTGTGAATTGTGTTGCTGCTGCTGTTGTTTTCATGCCTGGATCCTGCAGCTCCTCTTTGCTCTGGACTGAAATATTAAAATATCAACACAGAGATTAGAGTCCTGAATCCACAGGACTGAACTTTCTCCCTCTGAGATTCATTTTCCACGTTGTTTCACTTCACTGATGCACTTTCCAATCTGTCGGGACAGTTGTTTGTTTTGGCAACGTTTAGTTTTATTTTACTGTAGTTGATGAATTTGTATTTTTGCTTGTTTATGTCCAAATAAAGAATTTCTCAATATCACAAAAGAGACTAACGTTAACTTATTACTCTGTTATTGTTTCAGTTCAATGAACAGTAAGTTCAGGTAGTTTTTAGGTAGTTTACTAAATTCTTGTGATTGTGAATCAGCAGGAAAACTCCTCAGTTTCTGTTTGAAGCTAAAAAGGAAGAAAAACAAAGATGGACTATTTTCTTGAGTCAATTTCAATAAATGTTTAAATTGATACCTGTTGCAGATTTTCAGATTACGAGATGTTTCTGGGGTTTTTTCCAGTAAACAATCCAAAACCAAAAGTTTCTCAGTTCAGTTTTATAAAAACAGAACAAATCACAGGATTTAGTCGATAAACTAAATTTAAAACATTTTTAAAAATATCAGTCTTTTCATTACAGTACTAAGCGTTTACATTCTTATGGTTTCAAAAAGTTTAGAAATCACATTGACAGGGTTAATTTAAAATTAGAGTTTCACATTCCAGACAGAAATAAAAAAGTTATTTGGGCAAAATGTCCCCAAAAGATTCACGAATCCCAGACCAAGAGAAAAAGTTATTTACGAACTAGTTTCAGATTGAACCAGTTAAACTCCGCCTCCCTTTTGAATCGTGTCTGTGACACAAAGGTTAAACACGAGGATTCTTAGTTTCAGGTGATTCTAGGTTCGATTTGACTTCAGAGCATCGAAGTTTCACGTCTCAGGTTCTTCAGAGGACAAAGTGACCAGTGGACAAACCTTGATGTCCAGTGTAGTGACCTAAAGACAGAAGTCGAGGACACAAACAGTTTCCTCCACATGATGTCGGACGTCTTTTCTGTCCTGGAAAACGTAGCTGAAGAGACAGACGTCTAGAAAACTCTGCTTGGACGAACAGAAGACGTTGATCATTCCAGAAGTGAACCATGACAAACAAAACTAAAACCATCCAGAGATTAAAAAAAGAAGGAGCCCGTCTTCATCTCCATCATCAGCTGTCCCCGCCCTCCAGGAAGGGGAGGAAGGGCAGGTCGGTGCTGCCCAGGTACGTCCTCCCCCGGTGCTGGAACACGTCGCTGATCGCCCACGTCAGACGACCTTCGGGGTCGTGAAGCGATCCCACCAGCTCGCCGTCCGGTCCCAGCTCCAGGACCAGAGCGTAGCGGGGCAGCAGGAGGCCGTACCAGCTCAGAGGAACCACCTGGACACACGGACACAACCAGGGTCACTTCGTTAGTGGAGAGAAATGAAATGAAAACCTTCTGTGTTTATGTGGAATCTATGAAATAGTTAATTTTGTCTGTTTAAGCGTAAAACTGTTTTATAAGGCTGATATTTAAGTCCTTACACATTTTATAAAATGTAATATTTAGTGAAACATAATACATAATATTTATAAATGAAAACTGAACATGAACAAAAAATATTTTAAAACAAGAGAATAAGGAAAAAGAGGCTCTTTGAATTATGATCAATAAGTAAAGCTTTAAATTTCAACTTTAAATTTGTCTCCTCAAACATTTTACACATTTAATTTTCCTTGAAAACACTTGATTATAATTATAATTGGTTGGAAGCGAAATGCAAGAGTTCATCAAGAGTTCAGACCTCTGTGTGTGTCTGTGTGTGTGTGTGGGGGTTGTTTGGTGTGTGTGTGTGTCTGTCCTGTCAGATTTCACACTATCTGCTCTCGGCTCAGTCTGGAACAAAGAGCTTCACTCTCCACCGACTGAATCATTGAGAATCACACAGAGCTTCATCAGGAGTAGAAACCGAGTCTGATTGAATTTGAATTAGTTCACTACTTATGAACTAGTTTGTCTTGTTTATGTATTTTCTCTTAGATTAGTTTTGTTTTTAACTTAACTATAAACCTTATTTTTAATGTTTTTGGCTCAGTTTATCCTCGTTAGTTCAGTTTAACTTAGTGAAAGCTGCTGTTTTCATGGTCTGAAACCTTCTTACGGATTTTATTCACTATAATTAAATCATTTTTATTACTTTGTGTTTCACTGGACAACATTAAATCTGTATCTGAATATAAATCTGGACTTTTTGTTTCTACAATCCCAGACAATCCACTTTGTTCTCACTCGTTTCACATTCTGATCATTTCCATCATCTCATATAGACACAGCCAACAGGAAGTGGTTAGACACTCAGGTGGACCCGCTGACCTTGGCCAGGAAGCGCTTCAGGCCCGGGTACGGAGCGATGGCGTCCAGGAACGGAGGCACCAGCTTCCGGAGCCGCGGCGTCGTCATGCCGACCAGGAACGTGCCGCGGTCGCTGAGGCGGATGTTGTCCGGGTAACCGATCATGTTGTCCATGATGATCTCCGTGGCGCCGGTCGCCGGGCCCTTCAGCCAGAACCTGAGAAGAAGACGATTCAAGACCGTGTCCTCACAGTGAGGACGTGTGTGTGTCTGCGTGTGTCTGCGTGTGTCTGTGTGTGTCTGTGTGTGCACCTCAGGATGCGTCCGATGCTGGTCTCGGCGAGCAGCAGGAAGTGCTCGTCAGGTGACAGCACCACGCCGTTGGGCATGTAGAGCGAGTCGAGCAGAACCGCCACACTTCCTGTCTGAGGGTCAAAGGCCAGAAGACGACCGAGGCGGTTCAGCTCGATCACCTGAAGAAGAAAACAGGTCCTGGTAAGATCCTGCAGGTGGATTAGTCTGATGTGATCTCCTCCTCCTCCTCCTCCTCCTCCTCCTCCTCTTCTTCTTCTTCCTTCTCCTCATTATCCCTCCTCCTCCTCTTCTTCTTCCTTCTCCTCCTCCTTCTCTTCTTACTCTTCTTCTCCTCCTCCTCATCCCCCCTCCTCTTCTTCCTTCTCCTCCTCCTCTTCTTCTTCCTTCTACTCCTCCTCATCATCCCCCCTCCTCCTCCTCCTCCTCCTCCCCCTCCTTCTCCTCCTCCTCTTATTCTTCCTTCTCCTCCTCCTCTTCTTCCTTCTCCTCCTCCTCATCATCCCCCCTCCTCCTCTTCTTCTTCCTCCTCCTCCTCTTCTTCTTCCTTCTACTCCTCCTCATCAACATCCCCTCTCCTCCTCCTCCCCCCTCCTTCTCCTCCTCCTCTTCTTCCTCCTACTCCTCCTCATCCCCCCTCCTCCTCTTCTTCTTCCTCCTCCTCCTCTTCTTCTTCTTCTTCCTTCTACTCCTCCTCATCATCATCCCCCCTCCTCCTCCTCCTCCTCCTCCTCCTCCTCCCCCCTCCTCCTCCTCCTCCTTCTCCTCCTAGTCCCCCCTCCTCTTCCTCCTCCTCCTCCTCCTCCTCACCTCCAGCTTCACGTGTCTCCGTCCCCAGCGACTGGACGAGTCGGTGAAGTAGATGATTCCAGTCTGTTTAGAGATCTCCAGTCCGTTGAGGAAGGCGAAGGGAACGCCATCGGCCCCTGACCACAGGAGGTTCAGAGTTTAGAATCCAGATCATAACAAATAGCAGCAACACAAAGCAGCAACACAAACCCTGAGAGTTGGACAGCAGCAGAGTCTTGTCTCCAGTTTGTGGGTCCACGCTGTGGAGCCCGAGGTACGAGTCGGCCACGATCAGCTGACCGTGGCGATCCAGACGGACGCCATGAGGACGCCCACAGAGCGGCTCGTAGTCCGGGCTGCTGCCTGAAGATCATCAGACAGAAACACACGGACCTTTATTTTGAAAGCTCGTGATTTTCAGCTATTATCAGATTTAATAAATATCGAGACGTCAGGAGGTTTGAAAAGAAGGAGAACGAACCACATTCTGGAAGATTCTGTCCCATCTGTGTGATGAGGGTGAGGCTGTCGTCAGGACCGATCCTCCACAGCTTCCCGTCCACTGTCCCTGTGTACACGTTACCTGACACACACACACAGACACACACACACACACACAAACACGTTAGAATCAAAAACACACACATGGAGCCGCCTCCTCTCACAGCTTGTGAACACAGAGGAAAACAGAACCACAGGGAAACAAAACTCACCCTCATCATCGGCAGTGAAGGATTCTGGGCCGTGTAGTTCGCCGCTGAACAGCCGGCGGCCATTCTGCAGACGGGTGTTGACAGCCAGGGGCCCCTCGAGGGCCGGGGGGGGCCCCTTCAGTCTGCAGGGATTCAGATCAACTGTTAATAACTGTATATAGAACGTATAGATGCGGCCGTGTTGCTGAGGGACGAGTGAACGGGCCCCAACAGGACACAGGTGCATTGTGGGTAACAGAGAAGACGTGTGATATAACTTACACATGTGGTTTGGGGTCAATGGGGGAGGGCAGCAGGTAAAGTCCAACAGCCACAGAGAGAAGAGCCACGAGGAGAGATCTTCTGCTGAACCTGAGGAACAAGTGAAGAATCCGTTTACACCTGAGACGTGAACAACCCGTCCAGATTCAAGAAATAAGAAGAATTCAAATCCTCAACTTCTCAGAACAAAAACTGGAAACTGAGAAGAATCAGAAACATTATTTGTAAATCGAGGATCCAGAAGAAAGATTAAATGTTTTTATAAACTAATCATCTTCTTCTTCTTCTTCTGGTGTTTGAACGTCTCAGTATCTGCAGCTGATAACTCTGCAGTGTCTCACGTCTGAACTTTGACCTTAAGTCACACTCTTTCACTCAAACACAATCCCGTCATGTTGCGTTAACGTGCGACAGGTTCACACAACATATCGATGTCACAGCAGCTCAGTGAGACGGCCGTGTGTGCGATACGTGTGCGTTCGCTTTTCTGAAGTTCACTCTGCACATGTGGAAACGCTCAGCTCCTCGGACTCTGCAGGAGGAAGAGGAGACGTGACGTGGTTGTTGTGTTGTGACACAATCTGCAGGGACCAGAGGGAAACCTCCTGCAGCTGAGTTTCACAACCAGAGACAGAGAAACACACAATAAACACGAGTCGGCACATTGTGTTCTCCTGGTTCCTGCTCAGTGTGAAGAGGAGTTTGTGTTTTTAAATCTGTTTAATGTCCTGATTGTGGCTTCAAATGTAGAAAGACACACAGAAAAAGACACAATTGAGCCAAAGATGCTTTAACTTCATGAAACTGATGCATGTCGTCTTTGTTAAATGAAACTTTACCAGGTTGTGTATTTAATTTCATTATTTCATAGAGAAACTGAGCATTTTCAAGACCTTGCTTGTTGCAAAACTTAATTCTTAGATAAGTAAGTTTTACTCTGTTTGATTCAACTTGTATTAAATATGACAATAAATGTTATAGAAGCACAGATGAGAGAATGAATTGAACTTAATGGAAGAAGTTGAGCAACAACACAACTCAACAAGACAAGAAAAGTTTTAACTAGATTTTCACGTCGCAGCTTTTTGTTTGAAACAACTAATAAAACTTAAATTTGAAGTTTTAACACAGTTTGGCGACTCGGAGGAAACTGTCACGCGCGTGTTTCAAAGTAAAACCAGTAGAGTTTAACGTGTTTACTTCATTTCCCAGTTCAAACGAGACAAAAGGTCAAACTCACATTGTGCAGTTCTCAGTTCGAGTCCCTTCCTCCTACAGGATCCCACTCGGTCTGAGTCACAGACGATGGGTCTGTGCGCGCTCACAGTGCGTAAAACCACACGCACACATCCGGTGCCATCCTTCAACATAAGAGCTGCTCTGGGTCGGGTGTGGCTGTAGATGATCAGCACATTTTAACAGTTTAACTTTAATTTACTTTATTACATCACTGCAGATAGGATAGTTCAGCTCTGTGCACGGTGGGAATCACTGTGCACGCGCATTAAGAAACCACCAAGGGCTGGAAACCACTGAAAAGAGACGAGAAATGAAAACAGAGTGGTACGCTTTTATTTTGAAGGCTATGCTGCTTCTCACCCTGGAGTTCTGGGGCTTGAACTTCAGCAGCTTCACAGGGGATAGGGTTTAATGTGTGTGTGTGTGTGGGGGGGGGGGTGTCTTTGAGTCTGGGGTCAACCAGAGGACAAGAGGAGGAGCTGCTGCTTCACAGCCAAAACACTGAGGAGTAGAAAACACTGAAACTACACTTTAAACAACAAGCTGCTTAGCTTAGCTTAGCATACAGACTGGAAACAGAGGGAAACCGTTAGCCTGGTTCTGCCTGATAAGGTTTTCTAAAAGTACTATTTGATTTGAACAGTTTAATTTACTCTAATGAAGTTTGTAGATTTAGTAGAAGTAAGTGTTAGCTGTGTGTGTGTGTGTACTTAGGGGTGGGGGTTGGGGGGGTAGGATGAAAAGTTATATATAAAGTTTGATTGATTTGCAAACTAGGAAAAAGTTAAGAATTGCCAATTTTGTCATTTTTTGAACTTTTAGCATTTTTTGATCTTCATTTTATGAATTTTAAATTCTGGCATTTTATGTCAGTATGAAAACTGTAAACTTTTTAGATAAAAAATATTTCTGACATTGTAACACCTGGAAATTGAGGTTGGAGGCTTTAATAAAAAAAAAGTGAGAATAAACAAGTAAAATAATGAAACATAATTCTGGATTATTCATTCTGGTGTTGGTCAAAGTAACATGAGATTAATTTATCTTTCAATCAGGTTACAAATTAACAGAAATAGATGAGTCAAGAAGTCTGATAAAGAAAACACATTGAACAGACTTCAACACATTAAGCTCTGAGTTTTAATTTCACCTTTAATAGATGCAGCCCGACCTCCGTGTGAGGAAAAAGCCACGTTTGATTCCAACAGAACAAGAGACACAAACAAACAGAAACCTGCCTCCGTCTGACGAGGAGCAAAGTTTCTCTGCTGCTTCACGAAGGCACGGCCGAGATCACGGGTTCCAGACTCAACTCAAAAATACATCTGAGCTGAATCAGGAAAATAAATTACTTTAATCAGAACGAGGATTAGAAACTAAAATTCTTTTCATCCGGTTTGATACAGGACACGACTTCGATTCTGGGGGTTTTCAGCTCAGGTGTGAAATTTAAAAACCTGTGTTTGGTTTTAGATGTTTTCTTTCTGCACAAAAACAAAAACCAACAGAATCAGTGGAAAATACAAAATAAAAGATGAAATAAAATAAACAAGTGGCAGAAGAGCGACACAGATCTTTGGCATCCCGTGAAATATGAACTGATCAACGAGCTTAAGTCAAATAAGCAGCAGATTTGACAGCATTTGAGAAACAGTATTTGTGTTCAAACAATTTTCCAAAAGTCGTCCGACTGATTCTAAGCATAAGAATTCAGAAGCTCTGACGTCCAACAGCCCGGTGGTGAAAACAGGTATTGTATTACATACAAAAGGACAAACGTGTGAGAGACTAGATTCAACCAAATGTTTCACAGTCGACAGCTGAAACAGAACAAAACTAAATAAAACTTATTCTGCCACACTTTACTTTCATGATAAAATAAAAAAACATAACAATAAGTAGAGCTTAACAACATCTTTCAAATTAAGAGTATTAGATGTTAAGATAATGTACACAGAGTGATAGCGGAGGTTTTTAGGATTAAACTGGGGAAAAATAAAAATAAAATAAAAAACCCGTCTTCCCTGAATTTAAAGGTAAAGTGCCCCAAAAAAATTTAAATATAAATATTGATACTAGTCTGGTCTGATGTGTTTAAACAGCAAAAGTTGTTTAGAATTTACACAACCAACAACAACAACATGGCTTAAAGATGCAGACGTGTGTATCACTTCAATATGGAGGCAAAAAGCGGCCAAAGTAGTTTGAATTGTATATTATGGTTGTTTTTTATCAATCAACACCAATTTTGTATTTTGCTTATTCTAGGCAGCACGGAATTAAAAACAAAAGTACACAATTAAATCTAATATCAGGTTTATTAACAACTTCTTATGAGAGTAAACTCATTCAGGCCTTTCTTTTACCTCCATACATTTAACCCAGTGTTTGATAGTAAATAAATCAGGTTTAAAAAAAAAACCTTTTAATAAAACTCTAAACTAAATATGTTTCTCCCTCCGGTGGGAAGACACCTCTCATATATCTTTGCTCCAGGCAACACCACAAAAACATCTTTGGTTATAACATCAACAAATGAAAATAAAATCTATGATTTGCGTGCGTTTGACACAGAGAAGAGGGAGTAGTAGTAAGTTTGTCCACTGGACGGCGGTATCGTACAACCAGTACAACCAGTCTCAACCACAGCACCGTCAGTTCGCCTTCATTCAGTACCTGCAGCCGGGACAAGCATCTTATCTTTGTTTTCATTCATCACGAGTCAAACAGGTTTTTCATTTGCAGTGTTAAATGATTGTCTTTTACGATTTGTCGTTTCCTGAAAATCTAGAATAAACTCTTGATTCTAAAAGCGAAAAAATAACTTTTACAAAACTACACTAGAAACAATCCTCTCTGGACTTTGTGTTATTAATGATACACCACATAAGCCAAAGAGGATATTGCATATAAATATATATATATATATTTA
Source organism: Platichthys flesus (assembly GCF_949316205.1). Lineage (NCBI taxonomy): Eukaryota > Metazoa > Chordata > Actinopteri > Pleuronectiformes > Pleuronectidae > Platichthys > Platichthys flesus. The sequence goes on from NC_084967.1 coordinate 16,032,024, forward strand.
TTTAAGGCAGCTATGAAAAGGCCTTTGTGACTTTGATAGAAACCTTTCGTGAACCTCAGCTCTTCTTCAGCACGTTTATCTTTCCTCTTCATCCTCTTCTCCATATTCCTCCTCTTCTATCGTTCTACTTTCCTTGTTCTGCTCTGTAATGATTCTCCCTTTATCCACCAGACAAGAAGCTGGAGTCTGGGTCGACGTGGAGGTCGAGGCTGCACGTTCCAACTGGAGATAAGAGAGCAACGAAGACGAGCAGCACAATGAACCAGAGCAGGACAATGCAGTCGTCTCTCCCCCCCTGTCCACTGAAGCTTTCTGCTCTCACAGGCGTGCGGTGGATTACAGGAGGTTTCATATATGAAACAAAGACAGAGAAAGCCGTCATTGTTCTCAAGGTCACAGCTTCTACGAACAATCTTTCTGTTGAATTACCTCCTGTGGCAACGAATCTTAACCTCCTCTGTTAATGTTTCTTCCTTCCTCCATCTAATGTCCGTTTTCTACTTCCTCTAAACCTTCTAGTCGACTTCCAGAAGCCGTTCAACCGTCGCTTCCTCCCTCCCGCTGAGGTCAGAGGTCACGTCTCCCCCTAAATCATGTCAGTTCACTTCAGCTCAAACTCTGCTGGTGGCGTGAAAATTTTAAAATCTCACCAGTTCATCACGGTCAACTTCACCCTCAACGAAAAAAAAATTCTACAGCCACCAGCGACTTCCATGTCCTCACCAGCGACTTCCTGTCCTCACCAGCGACTTCCTGTCCTCACCAGCGACTTCCTGTCCTCACCAGCTCCGATCGGAGACTTTATTCTTTCTACTTATTCAAACCTTTTCTCATTGATCACGCGTCAGTCCTAGAGTTCGTGTCTGTTTTCAGAAAACATCCAGTTTCAGGCAAAAACCTCTGTTGAATCTCAAGTGTGCCAAAACTCAATATAATAATAAAAAATAAACATTGATTACATTTGCAATTAAATTACGTATCACAAACAAAAAGCCCCCGTTTCATATTTAATGTTTAATTTGTCATATTTGTGTGAAACTAACACAAAGTAAAACAAGATAAAAACAAATGTCAGTTGAGATAATAACTGAATAATAAAAACATCTTCTCTTTGGCACACTCGAGACTCCACAGGTTCAACCTGCTCTTTCCTTTGTCACATTCATGATCATTTAAACAAAACTCATCAACGATAGCAACTTGATAAATATATCGATGGTACAGTATCGTGATATTCGGTGATAATACAGCTTGTGAAAACATTGCATCCAGTGGATTGTGATGCTTGTGTTGTTTTTGTGTGTTTACTTCTTGTAGAATTCTGGATAAACTTTGCTCTGTGTTCAAACTGTTGCTCCGCCTCTGGAGAATAAACTCAAATAAGACTTTGTTTTAAAAAGAAAAAACAATATAAAAAAAAAAGCTTCACCCATATAAATTAAGGAAAAAAATATGTACAGACCTCAAAAACAAATTAAGTTAAACTCTGACTCAACATATGGCCTCGAGTCGCTCACAGATTCAGAAGAGGATTAAAAACTGGGGGAAACAAAGGAGTCAGATAAACGATAAATTATGTGACAGCAGGACAGAGTGAGAGAGAGAGAGGGAGGGACGGACGGAGAGAGGGAGAGGACGAGGGAGAGGACGAGTGAATATGGCACAAATCAGTGAATCTTTGGTGATCGCAGGCAGACGCAGCAGAGCAGGCGGCGAGTTTCAAGTCTTTAACCGAGCGGGAATCAAACTCCAGCATCGTCCGTCCGATTTCTGTCCGTTCATCCCTATGTTCGTCCTTCACCAGCTGTCTCTCAGTGTTTATCGTCTTTTATCATCCCTCCGTCTGTATTGTCCTTCAAAAGCAGGATCCTCCTTCTTATCCTCTGTTCACATCCCTCTCTCCATCAGAAATTTACACGATTTTCCTCCTTTGATGAGGAGGTAAAAACAAATCCCCTCCTCCGTCCCTCTAGGGGGCAGTAGTCCTGTTGAGTGGAGGTTAAATCCTCTGAGAAGGCCGTCGGACCTCCGTCATGGCCTCCTGCAGTCTGTGGCGATAGGAGTCGTAGCGGCGCTGCACCGCCTCCTCCTGCTCCTTCTCCTCCTTGTCCAGGATCCGCAGGAAGTTACGCAGCTCGGGGATGGAGAAGGCGTCCCACTGAGGAGACGAAGAAGAAAACAAAACCATTTAGATATCTGTTAGTGTGAAGTATTTATATTTTATTGTCTATGTACTTTCAGTGGTTTGATGTAAAGAACTAAGAACAAATACAAATTCGAAGGACTGAGAAAGAATTAAATGTAGAATAAGGAGGATGAGGAAGAACAACAGGAAGATGAAGTGGAAGAGGAAGAAAAAGAAGAAGTAGAGAAAGATGAAGATATAGATGAAGATGATGAAGGAGGAGAGGAAGTGGAAGAGGAGAGGTGTTTTTAATATTACCATGACTTCTCCGATTTGTTGTTCCCTCAGCACGAAGCTGAGTGTGTCTGAGTCGGGTCCGGCCACCAGACGCAGAAACAACGGCTGCTCGCCATCCGCCAGCTTACACACGTACACTGCAACACACACACACACACAACACAACACACAGTTTAATTGCAGCGACCACAGAGCTCCCTGCATATATGTGGTCTGATGGCGGCATGGAGACTAAATTAACCTCTGTGTGTGTGAGTGTGTGTGTCTGTGTGTGTACATAAAAACAGTCCTGGCAGAGGATCAAACAAAGTGTGCGTCACATTAACAACAAGTCATTTCTAAAAACAGAGAGTGAATGTGAAATGTGAGACGCACATTGTGTATTTTCTGTATTAGTTTGTACATTTATTCAGAGCTCTATCCTTTTTGTGTGTTGCAGCTTTTTCCTCTAAACGTTGCTCAAGTCAAAATGATAAAAACTTTTGACTTATTCTTGTGTTTGGTCTGTTTCAAGTTGTTTTGAGCTCTCAGAGCCTCCGTAGATCCAGAGTCTCTCATCCAACTCTTAACAGAAAACAACAGAGAATTGAACTAAATGTCAAAAAGACTCTGACGTGATCTGAACTGACAACAGACCAGTTGTTCTGAATCTCTGCTCTTTTCCTTCAGGCAGACGAACGACCTCCACTGCAGCCGCTGAAGGTCAGACACGTTTCTACATTTCCAGACAATTCGTCTTCTCCTTGTTCATCGAACTGAATTAAAGCTTCACCACAACCATTGTTTGGAGGTTTTAAATACGAGCTCATGTACATTAGGAGTTAAAAACACATCTGTTGTCAGACATGAGTCTAGACAGGGTTTTTATTAGCAGACTCTCACTGTACATTTCATGTAATGAGAGAAAACCAGCAGCTTTTGAAGAGGGAAACTAAATCTCTATAAAAGTCTGGAGGCAAAATGTTTCACAGACTTTGAACGAGACTTTAAACAAGTCGCACAACTCACTTTGTTTGTTGTTTAGATTCAGATGAATAAAGTGTGTGCTGCAACAGCTGCTGATTCATAGTGAGTGTTCATGGGTTAGCTGTTGATAGGGGGGGGGGGGGGGGGGATCCCTTAGGCATCCGGCGAAGTCAGGGCGAGGCATCCAGAAATACACAACCACACACGCACACAAACTGACACACATTAACACACACTGACACACAGAGTCAGTGCCAAAGCATTTGAGACAACTTGGCATCACAGGAATGAAACGGTCTCCAGTCCTGTCGCTTTCACTCTCTCACATTATGACCCACAGACAGAAACACAAACACACAGACACACACACACACACACAGACAGACAGACACACACGGTCGGTAAGCTCAGTCTTACCCTGCTCCTCTCTCCGGTAGCGCTTGTAAAGGGCGTATTTGGCCGGGTTGTCTGCGACTGTGAACTTGTTCAACAGAGCGACGATCACCTGCGAACACACAAGAATGAGACAATGAGACACAACGGTTCAGACACATTGACACCAACCAGCTCAGGGACAGTTTAAAACACACTGTTCCACCCGAGGGACACTTCGACCTTGGAGGCGTCAGTGGAGGAATGTTGTGGTGTCTAGTGGACTTCATACGACCGTGACAGATCATATAACACCGTTTAAAATGCTCTGAATCTCCAGATTCTATAATAAAACAACATCAATATCATGTATTTATCAATAGCAATTTAACAAGGGTCCGACATATATTGCATTGTACAGCAGAGGGAGGAGGTTTAACTCCCTCTATCTTAGCTTAGAGGTTCAGTTGCTGCTGTGACACTGATGTTCTTAATCAGTTCAGGTTAACAAAGTTTTGAATTAAAGTTCAACATCAAATCACATCAATCAACTTCACATGTCCTCAGATGGTGATTAAGTTATCCAGCGCTGTGAAGTGTGTTGATGTGTGTGCGTGTGTGTTGCCCACCTGGCGGACTGTGTTATTGGAGCTGATGTGGAGGGTGTTGATGACACCGCGGGGCAGATAAAAAGCCTCCTGCACCACGGCTCCTCCTGCTCCTCCTGCTCCTCTCTGACCCCCCCGCACCGTCACCGGCCTCCGCAAGTCCATCTGGACTTTGACGAAACCGGTGTAAACACCAGAGGAACTCTGAGAGAGAGAGAAAGAGAGAGAGAGAGAGAGAGCGAGAGCATGTCTTAGTGTACAAATATTATAAACCTTGTACAATCTGCAGAACACTAAAGCTAATTTAAAATGTAAAGATTAAGGTTGAAAATATTAAATCACCTATTGCTATTTTCATGATCAATTACTGTGACAATTAATTTGATGATCAATGACACAAAATAGTAAAAGAAACTTCACGTTAAAGTTCTGAAATATATATTGTTTCACAACCACAGATTTGAACACATGACATGAATAAAACGTTTCCAGAGCTGAAGTGTGTGTTGTATGATCCCTCCACATGAAACCAGTGAACCCAGCGTGTCCTGCAGGACAGATGGTGCCAGACGGAGAAAGAGCATCTTAATCTCATCCCTCCAGATGGAGCCAGGAGGTCTGAGGCTGCACGTACGTGTGTTTGTGAGCGTGAGCACGAAAACTCACAAGTGGACAAACCGGATCGATAAGAACAAGAGCCGAACAGGACGAGTGTTGCATCACAGGCGAAGTGATAAAAGAGACAAAGGAAGGAATTCAAAATAAAAAAGAAGGCGTGGCTAAGTGTGAAGGGTCCAAAGTGCACGTCTGTGATTTGTAGATCTGCTGTTTTCAGACCTGAGTGATTCCATCAGCTGTGACACATGCAACATGTTGAGCAGCAGCTTTCAGGATTATTCATGTGATCACCCGGTGAAGGTCTGAGAGAACGTGACCTCCTCATCTGCACTGGTCTGGATGGAACCAGTACAGATGAGTGTTTGTGTGAATCCAGCTTCAGAAACCTTTCACCGCTGCCAAGTTAAACACGGTGGGGGGGGGGGGGGAGAACAATAGCAGGAATATCCTCACATCGCTCTGATGTGACTGCTGAGGAATGCTGGGAGCTGAGGGAAGGCTGCGTGGACGGTGAAACCTCAACAGCAGCAACTCACTGTGTGTGTGTGTGTGTGTGTGTGTGTGTGTGTGTGTGTGTGTGTGTGTGTGTGTGTGTGTGTGTGTTCTCCACTCACCTGCGTCATTTTAAGGTGGTCTTTGGTTAAACCGTTGTACTGCTCGATCTTCTGCCTGATCTCCTCCCTGCTGAACTCCGTCCGCAGCTCTCTCTCCTTCTCCACATCCTGAAGCAGAGACAAGGAAGAGAGAAGGTCCTGATCAGTCACGGGTTCGACCTCGATCATTATGAAACGCTCTCTGTTTGGACTATTGAAGCAGAACGTTTACTGCAGACAAATCAACTATTCAGTGTCAGATACGATCTCTGGAACCTGAGAGAAGTCGACTCGAATCTTTACCTTTGCAAAGGAGAACATGTAGCAGACAAGTAGTGAAGCTTGTTTGCTGCGTATGTACTTTATGACATGTCACGTTGCTTTGGGGCAAATTAGAGCATAGTGGTGTTCTTTATGTGACCCGGCCCATACATTAGATTACTTGTAGGGGCTGTATCTTAACTATTTTAGCACCAGTAAACATCATGTCTGCATCAGGAGGGACAGTAACACAAACTCAGTGCAGCGTAGATTAGCTGCAAGAGGCTTGAATGATCAAACTGCTTTGGGAAGACTTTATATACTTCATGTTAGAGCCAAACATATTTCACTCTTTCCCCAAAATGATGTAAGTGTGAACCGGCCCAGACTGCTGGAGGGTTAGCGCATGACAAAAACACACAACTCCAGTCGACCCAGGTCCCATGTTGAGTGACTGACTTCTAATTATAGAGAAAACGTAGAAACCTCCTGCAGAAAGCTAGAGAGACAATGTCCCGCGGGTCAGAGGAGTCCTCAGTTTGACGGACTGGAGGCTGAAGTGTGTGGACAGCACGTCGGCACGTGTGGCTAATGTATGGAAGAGCAGCAGTCAGCAGTCTGCACCGCGTTAGTGTCTAAATAACCATAGAAAGTGACTTGGTCAGCTGATGTGGAAGCTCCTATCGAGATGACAGACACACATGTACAGACGCCATGTGACTCCATGGACTCTCCTGATTAATCAAATCAAGTGGAGTCAGATTCAAACACGTGTCGAGATAGAGATCAGGTCCCGGGACAAAACCTAGTTTGTTGCATCATCAGTTGTTCACTGGAACAATCAAACGTCTCCAGCCTGAGGGATCTGCTGCAGCCGCTCAACATTTGCATAATATGATATAATATGAATCTAGTGACTTAGTCTAATGTCTCCTGCAGGAGCTGAACGACCTCAGAAAGTCCCTGAGGGCCCGAGGGACACAAAGACTCCCTGGACTCACATCACCACACAGACGGGTAAGGTTCTCCCTCAAGACACATGAAGAGTTAGATTATATATCTGTAGAGTATGTCACTGTGTCGATTCAGAGTCTTAAGACAGTTTAATTCCCCTGTGTACTCGGTGCTTACATGGTCATAGTGCGGCTCTGCTCGGCATCTATTAAAAACCACACACACACACATGCAAGCACATAGTGCACAATCCAGGGAGGCTCTGAAGGAACACACACCCTTATATGGAAAACACACACTGCTCCAGAGAAAGACAAGGTGCCAATACAACAAACACAGCAGACACACACTCACACACTGACTGCAGCTTGGAGAGAGTTTAACACTGTGTGCATTGAGAGGTTTAATAACTAACAGGAATACCAGTCTGTGTGCGAGCTGGAGGGAGTAACCTGTTCAAGCATCATGAATCTGAAAGACTGGTAGTTTAAATGATGTTTAAATGAAGATGTGATGATCTCTGTGGGGGAACCAGCTGCTCACACTAGAGATGTATGGAGATATAGATGCAGAGGAGAGATACAGGTGATGATGACTCGTCTGAATCGTCATTTACCGATTCGTTAAGACACACAACCCTGATCCTTCAAGCTACACATGACCCTTTCCCACAATCTGTGTCAACCTGAAGCACCTGCAAGGTCAGATGAGTCAAAGCGTCTTAGCAGGCAGAGACAGGTAAGGAGATTAACTGTCCTCTCACCGTCCACAGAGACAAATAGAGACAGGACAGAAAGAAGCAACTCAAAATGAATGACAAGATAAACGATCCTGCCTCAGGGAAATCCTTCCTCTGGTGCATTGGGATTGTGTGTTTATGTTTGTGTGTCAGAAGCTGAACCTGGTGATCAGGAAGATTAGTGATTTCCGATCTACAGGAGTGGTTCAAGTTAATCTCATTCATTCAATCTGTGTTTGTTATGTTATTTAACGAAAGCTCTAATTCCCTCCAACTTTTAATGGGAGTTCAATGGATTGAGGCAACTGTTGTCTGTTAGTATAAACTCAATCATCTCAAAAAACAATATTACAGCTGGAATTTAGGTGCAGGTTTGTGCTAAGCTACAATTACGGTTGTCACCACAAACTTTATACTATTTCTGGCATCGTCTCCTCTTGTAAAACTTTACAGCCTTTGAGAAAATGCCAAAAAACTCTCCTTTATTATACTGGAGGCCTGTTGCAACCTGTTGACTTATATAGGGTTTTATTCTCTTCAGGGTGAAGAAGCTCCTTAAACAACATTTTATCATCACGAGACACAAAACCTCTCCAGCCCAGATACTGAAAGTCTTTGAGGCACGAGGCAGTTTTATGTTGAGTATAAATATATTTTTAAATTCAAAAGAAAAGTATTTGAACAAGCTGCAGTCAGAAAGAAAGCCTTGTTATGTCAGAGCTGGTGAAACGAGGCCGAGGAGCCGTTACTGGCTGCACCTCCCGGGAGAGTTGGTCCTAATCAGATTATTTGACGTCCAGGGTGGGGAGCGTTAAGAGGAACTGAGAGAGAGTGAATCCAAACAGGAGAAGCAGAGCAGAGCGAAGCTGCAACACATGAGATCATGGTCCTGTTTAAGAACACAGAGAACCAACCCACTGAAGCTATAAGATCAACACTGGACTCAGAGAGAAAAGACAAGGACAGACACTACTGAAGGTTTCAATAGAGACAGGACTAATATGAATATGGAAACCATCTAGTAATGACAGTTTACCTCGATCATGTGGAATATTACTGGAAACAGTCTAAGAAGTTCTCAAGAGACGTTAATTGATTTGTGTCCAATAGAAAGACAAATATTTGACTGAGCCCAGTATTCAGCTCTAGTGTTCCTGGCAGGAACTATGTGCTGTCAAGTTGACAAACATGTTTATATGAGCACACTGCTACTTATGCTTCTATGGAAATCTTGCACATCATCATCTGCGTATTAGTCGTTCATTGGTTGTTCGAATAATAGGACAAAGATAAAAATACTTTAAAGTAGTAGTATTTAACATTGAATTACATATTTAGAGAATAATCTAATTTCTAGTCTACATGCTGCACGTATTCCACGAAACTGAACAGCATTAAAAAGCAGAAGAGACCGACCACAGCCTGGAAAAGCAGAAATGAAACAGTGAATTATGAAAAAAGAGAGGATGAGCAAACAGCTCCGGGCCTGAGAAGAAACAGAGAAACACAGAAGAAGAATCTCATAAAGTTTTTATATTTAACTCTGTGTGTGTCAGGTTCTCCCTGTTCTCAAGCTGCTGGTTTAACTTTAGACTGGATGATGATGTGGGAGACAGAAATGTCCTCTTCTTCCTCAACCTTTGATAACACACCTGCAGCATTCCTGCCTTTGTTGAGCACTGTCACGCTCGTCTGTAAACAGATGACTTCACCATGCAAAGAGAGTGTGTGTGTGTGTGTGTGTGTGAGTGTAGACGAAACATGCTTAGCTCGGCTGAACACACCCTGAAGCACCAGACTGTGTGTTTGCATGTTGTTGGAGCTGCAGGCAGAAGAAACACAAGGATTGAGCTGTGCTAACCGAACGTGACCTATATTTTCTAAAAGCTCTAGAAAGACATTTGTGTTATTGTGTTTACATCCTCAGAATTCCACTAAGCTTTGCATGTTTGAAATGACTAAAGTGAAGTCATTACATTTAGCTAAATGCTGTGTCATCATCAGTCTACTGGAGGAGAACACTGTCTCCATTTCACCCCCCGCCCAACACACAATATTCCCACAACCTTCATTTGAAAGCCAGCTCCTCTTCCTATAGATCCAATCTATAAAATCCTTTAAACTCACTAGATCCAAGGTGGTTTTATGGTTATTAATCCTTCAAACTATGTCATAACCATTTTTTTTAACCCTCCTCATCCTCCCTTGCTTCCTTTTCAGTGCTACTTCCTGTTGAGTCCACGGGGGGAAGTTGACGTTGGCCACACCTTTCCTCCCAGCATTCCTGCACTAATGGGCACAAGCATGCAGGGACATCGCTGCATACATGTGCAGCACCAGTGGAAGAGCTCCCACCTAGAACCACACATACCTCAGCTAATGGAGAGAAACAGTTGCTAGAACTCTTCTGCTCGAGTGGACATTCCCGAGTTAATGGACGAGGATACAGTAGATACAGTGCAGCATCGTTAAAGCCTTTTATAGAGCTCTGCATCTGTGCTCTGCAGCACTTAACACTGTGAATACCATTCAATAACCAACATAGTCCATTTAGCATAACCACTAATCTCTTTTCATTTACACCTGGGTGGCTTCCAGAGCGTCCAAGCTACGACAGGTGCCAGTCTCATTGTATTCTTGTCTCTCTCATCGGTAGAACTTCGGTAAATAAATCCGTTTTTATTCAGATGATTGAAGATGTGAAGAAATTCAAGCTATTGTCTTTGCAAACAAAGAAATCCAACCTGCAGAGTAAACCAGACAGACCACATGGAGACGAGGCTGCGTTCAGGGACCTGACGTCTGCCAAACTGGACCCACTGTATATGTCAAGTGTGGTTCAGTAGGTTCAACATGAAAACACAGACGGCAGAGGAAAAGGACACACAAGTTACGATTAAACTCTTTGGAGGAGACCACAAGGAGTCGGTTTGGAGGAGACCACCCAGAAGAATTAGCTCCATCGTCTACTCTAGACCTTTACCGAGACCGAGGAGGAGGTGGAGGAAGGAACAAAGATAGAGGATTAAAAGGAGGCGGCAGTAGAAGAAGGTTATTAAGAGTAAGAAGGGGAGGTTGAAGAATGAGGGTGAGAAAGGAGAGAGATGTGAATTTGAAGGACGCAGGTGAGACGAACTAGAAAAGAACATTTATTGAAACCTTGTCTAAAAACTTCCTGTTTCATATTCTATATTTATCTTGAACTCAGCTACTAATCATGTCGTTAACTTGTTGCTTTGGAGATAAATACGACATTAGTAACACAACACAGTTGTCGTACGACCACTTTGAGTGTCGGCTCACACTGGAGCTGCTGTCAGCTGGAGGTTGGGAAACACTCCCACTAGCATGAAAAATGGGTTTCATTAGAACAGCTAGATAATGGGGGGGGGGGGGGGGGGGGGTACTGCTCGGCCTGGGCTCACACACGCCCTGCAGAGATATCCAATACACACAGTTCATGTATGATTAACAGTTCCTTGTGTCACGATTGCAAAAATCCGGAGTAAAAGGTGAAAGAAACGAACCCTTTGTACAGGTTGTGCGTTTGCTATCCCACGAAGAGTTAAGCAACAGATTCACAGAAGTGTGTACTTCAGTGTACGGGAGTGTGAGTGTGCAGTGAGTGTGTGTAGTGAGTAATCATGTGTGGGCTGAGATTATGAAACTTCAGGGTTCTAGACAGCCAAGGCGGCGAGAGAAGAGAGGAGTGTGCGCTCCAGGATGATGAGCCAACAACGGAGAGTGTGAGTCGACTGGCAGCTGCACACATCATGTATGTGGGGCTGCGTGTTTTTCCAGATTAATGAATGAATGTCGGAGCAACAGTTCCAAACACAAAGATATTTAATATACAACTAAATAAAAGAGAAAATGAGCAAATTATCACATTTGTTTTTTCTGTCACAACTAATAATTTGATTTATCGGTTCACAGGAATGACCCTAAAGGCCTATTTGCAAAGTGCATGTATACTGTTACAAGCTAAGCTGAGGAATCCCTTAAAAGGTCATGTGTTGTAAAAAGTTTAACTACAACACTTAGGACACGTCATGAACTTGAAAGAAACCGCCTTGTGAAGCTTTTAAAGAAACGGTTGAAGCCACAAAAACACTCAACATAATTCCAAGAAACGCGACCGAAGAAAAAGCAAAAACAAAAGAAACACAACTCTCGTAATAAAGGATAATGAATCTGAGTTCAGAGGAGACACAGTGAGTCGGGGCCTGAAGCATCGGGACCAGGAGCCAGTCAGCGTCACATCATCAACCATCATTAAAAAGGAGTCAGCAGGTATTCATAGCTCGTGTGAACAAGTAGGAATGAGTTTTAAATTACATCGCCTGGTTTCACAGTCACTACTGGTCATTGCTGCTGTATAATGGACACAATGGGGATGTGAAAGGCAGGTGTGTCTGTCTGTGGGGGAACTGATAATGGAAACCAGTGGAAACAATACCTGTGAGATGTGAGCGGTCGTGACTGTGTTGTCACTCGACTGTCGGGCCGAGCCCTTCACTTCAGCAACAGTGGAAAATCCCTTTATCAGAGCATGAATGAGGCCTCCACACACACAACAACAACACACAACAACACACAGAAAAACACACATAATCCCACATGACTCTGGCCAAACCCACAAGCGAATGATACATGTGTTCACCCGCCGTGCCCAAATCCTAATGTTCAAAACCACAACACACCAGCACACACAAACTCACACACACACCAACAGAACGATCAGACATGGCATTAAAAACCCACAGAGCTTAGGAGATTTGTAGATGCATGACAGTGTGTGTGTGTGTGTGTGTCTGTATGGATTGTTGCTTCATTTAAAGTGTCACATGAAACAAACGATGACACACAGTGTGATGGGCTGTTTGCACGCATGTCTGTTAGTCCATCATTACTGTAAAGTAAACCCCACATTAAGCATGTGATGGTGTGATGGGGGGGGGTGAACGGAGGGCGATTCACTGCAAAACCAATAACAATCTAATAAACGTAAAGTGAGATTCAGAGATTAATACCATCAATAAAATATACATTTAGCCTGTTAGCTTAGCATAAAGACTGGAAACGGGGGGAAACATCTAGCCTGGCACTGTCCGAAGGCCACCAAAATACTAGCTCGCTAAATAACGTGATATCTTTTTTTACTAAACTTCTCATCATATCACATAAAATAGATCCACAATAAGTTAATATAAGTCAATATGTCTTTTTTATTCCCATGTTAAATTGAGGGGTTACATTGCTCATGCAGAGAAAACACAATCTCTCTCACCAAATATTGCCCTGAAGGAAAACACCAACACACAACAACACACAAACACACACCCTCTCTGTGAACCTGCCGTCGTTCATCATCATTCGACTCTCACTTTCTCCTCTGCACGTCACAGAAGGCAGCGACCACCTCAAAGAGCACTGTGGTCTGGTGATAATGGCGAGCACCGGAGATCACAGCCGAGCCAAACTGCTCCCAGATGAGCCTGAACACTGGTGTGTGACCGAGCAGCTCACAGCGCCCGACGGCAGACATCCACCGACGTGGGCTTCATTACCGAGTGTCTAAACACGGAGAGGGCTGGGCAGGAAGTCCCACTGGCTCAGATACAAGCAGGTTTAAACGACCACACATTTTCAACTGCAAAACCAGTTTAAAGTAAGAGTCGGTTGACAGGGTCACGTTTTGATCTACTGCTTTTACGAAAGAGTGAGATTATTTTCCAATATATTGAAGTAACAACATACTGTTGAGCTAAATAAGGAAGGAATTGATGACCCCTGCTAAATAACCTTGAACCGCTTGATCAAGAACTGTCTGCTGCTACTGGTGAAAAGTCAAACTACTTGTGTCCCAGTGTTGGGCGACATCTGACATCTTCTGCCCGTTGACCTTGAGCTATGATGCTGCAGGTGGTCAGTTCCTCCACAGAGAGGTGACACCGAGCTGAGGGAAGGAGAAGGAGAGTGGGGCGGGGGTTCAAGACCACTTCACCACCTGTTCAGAGAAGTTTGGACGAGAACCAGACAGTACAGGGTCTGTTTGAAGCAGCTGGTGGGTTAATTCATCACAGGTGACAAGGCTCATGAGCTGTGACCGTGCACATGAGAGCGGGTAGAACACACTGTAGGCTGCAGCTGAAAGATGTCAACACTTATTATGTGTGACCAAGATAAATATTCACACTGGAGAAACTGGCACCATTGAATATTTGGAAATTTAGCTCAAAATCAATCACTAACTCGACTTCTCCAGTTCCTGCAGCTCAAAATGAAACCATGATTGGTCAGATTATCTTTCAAGCAAAGCTGCCAAACCACCGCAGGCTTCTCATTGGTCCACGGATCAGGTTGATCAATAATGAAAGTAGCTGCAGCTCAAATCATGTGTGGTTAATGAATGTCCTGATTAAAATAATAAGTCAACTATCAGAAGGGTTTGCTTAAGTTTATATCCATCTTATCTGCACATAATGTTTATCTATACACTTTTCCCTTCTCCACTTTTCTTTCTAAAACACACACACAAACCCAGACACAAAAACACCTAATTTCCTCCATGACGCAGGTGTCTACTTTAAAAAGCAGATTTATCTTTATTATATAACACAGCCCAATGCTGTAATGGAGGTGTGTGTGTGTGTGTGTGTGTGTGTGTGTGTTTCCAGGCACAAAGGCACTCGGGTTCTGTTTGAACAGATAGCGAGGGCCGCACAGTTTAGAACAATTCCACTCGTGTTTCCTTTGGAAAAGCTGAGCGCTGGAGAAAGGAGAGTCTCATAAAACACTTTATGTAACCTGCAGACAGTGAATACAGACTGTACCTCACAGTCACACCACACACACACAGACACAGACACACACAAGAAACCTGACTTTAATTAATTCTGTACTTTTGACCTTATCCTCTATTCCTAAGTAATGACAGAGCAAAGTTCCTGAAGCTACATTGAGAGCATTAAATGACACGAAGAATGAAAATGAAAGTCGGACAGGCGGCGTGTTTGTTGGCAGGTCGGGGCAAAGTCGACCCACAGCGATATCAAACCTTGAGTAAAACCTTCCCAACCCAGGCTGGATGGATTTCTCTAAACAACAACAGACCCAAGTTAATTAAATGAGCTTTTAAAAGAACAAAACCCACCATTGTTAAGGTTCTGTTTTAAATAAAGTTCTAACGTAACTTTCTAGTCGCCTACCAGCTTTTAAGCAACGGTTTAATCGAGTTGCACAAACATAAAAACCTGAAGAGAGGAAGGATCTCTCAACACCGACTCCTGTGTTTACGGTTGGCATGGCAGTGTTGTGAGTACAAGCTCTGGTAAAGGTTAGGTGCGAGGACTCTAAACACAACTTCCACTCACACGAAGACACACAAACGCACACCCGATCACTCACAACATGCTTGACCTGCCATCCGTGACAACGAGGGAGCTTTAATTACAGACTGAAAACTCTTGTGAAATCCTCTTTTCAGTAACAGATGGACCTAGTGACTCGTGTATTTAAGTATAGTTTTATATTAAATAAAATAAAGAAGAGCGATGCTTAATGGATCACAGGTTTAATCTGTATCAGAGGATGTGGCCTTGTAGTCTTTGGCAATGGTCACAGAGGGTGAAGGACGACTGGGCTTGGACTGAAACTTTAACTAATGGGCTTATACCATAGATACAGTGTCAGACAGGAAGCTGCTGCAAAGCTAAAACTGGGCGCTGGTACCAAATGTTTGCCAGATTATAAATCTAATATCCAGAGATTGAAAGCAGCGGGAGCAGGAGCTGTGTGGGCCGAGTGGAACCGAATCAGGGCTCAAGAACAGAAGTGGTTTCAGGATGAGGGAGACTAGACGAGAATGAAGAGGTGTGATGGAATCAAATTTCAAATCTCAAAACAAACAACAGCAGAACTCGAGGGGGCCTCAGTGCTGTAGAGAGAACAGGAAAGAGAGCCGAGAACACGACGGGAAGTGACATACAATGGAGGAGAAACAAGGATGATGGGAGGGGATGGAGGGGCGAGGAGGATAACGGGTGAGGCTGGACAGAAGAGGAAGTAAATGAAGGGGGAGAGTGTGAGCGAGGACAGATTTGGATTCACGTGGACAGGAAACAGAGCACAGGATTGGGCATTTGTTCACAATTTAAGGATGTACACTAAGTGGCTGACTAATTTAATTGAAAGGGGCAGATTCCTTTACAATAAAAAAAACTAATAGTTGTAACCCTGTTAAGGTTTGATTCCAGTTCAGATGAGTTCTACTGGTCATAACCCTAGACACAGGGACAAAGGGTCATTAGGGGTCATTATGTAATATTGTTGGCTCATTGTTTTCATCACACTAGTCACAAAAGACACCAGACAAAGGCTCTGATGGATTGTTTACAGGTGAGACAGGTACAAAGTCTGTAGAATGAGGTGTGTCTCTGCACATAATAAAAAGAACCGGTGATATCATAACTTACTGCGAGTGTGTGGGAGGTGAAAAGAGAGGGAGAGATAAGATCTGAATCTGCTCTACAGCATTCAGTCTGTCTATAAGTCGCCCTTCAGAGATAAAGACAAAACATGGGTACTTTTTCCCACAGAAGAAAACATTCAGGAAAGCACCTAGAGTCTGCTTCTGTTCAGGGTTTCTAACTCAGACTGTTCACAAAGATCGATGACGCATCTCAAATTCCTCCTGTTGTGCAACCTATAGGTATATACTGCAACCAGCCAGCAGGGGTTGACCCAGATGGTACCGGCGTCCATCTTTTACAAATAGAACACCATGACAGCCCCCCATAAAGTGAAGCCCAAGCACCTTGAATGATGACTGACAAGTGGTGCTGACTCGTGATAGGTCAAGAGCCTCGTCCTGCCGCTCCAAATCACTATTGTGCAAACTCCGGCTTCAATCTGTGTCATTGGCCCAAGTTGGCATCAGAACAGGTTCCTGACTTGTTTGGTATAGAACTGACTTGACTTGACACGAGGCCTTAGACCTCAGAAACAAACACCAAGCGAAGGTGCTGCCGGGCGTAGTCAGGTAAGAGCACCACACCATAAATCCATCAGGTGTGGGAGTGGGCCGTCAACACACAACCCTACGCCTCGGCCCGTTATCACACATGATGTCAGTGCATGTGAGAGTGAGGGAACTGTACAGATGGTCAACACACAGCTCACTGTGCGATGAGGAAAGACCATTTCCTGTTCTAGACTCACATCTATTTTTGATCTGCACCAAGTTAACGGGAAACTCCTAAGTGTGATTTTGCGTGAGTGTGTTTATCTCTCAAAGAATTAGCCCTCAACACTAATTCAATAACCCTGGTGACCTGTCGAGTGTGATCACTCCCTGCAAGGTGGACTCTCTTAATATGGGTCCAGTTTAAAATAAGTGCTATGTAAATTATTATTATTATTATTATTATTATTATTATTATTATTAAGGTCAGCAGACTTGTGTGGGTGCAACATGGAAGAGAGCTTCCATCCTCTCGTCTGGGAAGATGAATATGCCTCATAGTCGGCTTACTGTCTGTGAGCGTGATTTGAATTGAGATGAGCTGCAGCTTTGGCCGTTCACTGTGTGTGTGTGTGTCTGTGTACTGTACTGTACTGTATGTGTGTGTGTACTGTACTGGGGGTTGGGTGGGATTACCCCAGTGTTTTTTTTTTTCATGAGGCACACAGACGCACTGGTCAGCGTGACATTTACATACAGAAACACTATTCACCCACAGAAAAGGTGGGTTGGGGGGGTCGGGAATTTGTGTGTATATGTGCGTGTGTTTATATGAGTGTGTGTGTGTTAATGTCGAGTGGATATAAACCCTGCCTGAGTCTACATATAAATCCTCTTCAGACCAGACATCTCATTTCCCTGTTTGACCGTCCACCATGTCCGTCTTTGTCCTCCTCTCTGTTTGTCCTCCCTCTCAACTGCAGCTTATTAAACTTTCCTCTCTCTCTCAGACTTCAGCCTGACACCTTGATTAAAGATCATGAATGAGCTGGTTGTACAGGGCTACTGCTGCTGGTATGGTTGATGGAGAACCTCACAAAACCAACTTCTGGGTTTTCTATTTTATACCAAGACACGTGAATGCACCAGTGTTTCCAGCTAGTTCCCACTTATAATGGGTTTTCTATGCACCTTTTTAAAAAGGCAAAAATCAAGTTGCATCTCTTTCCCAGTGGGTTAACTAGTGTGCACTGGTTTAAATACCTCTATTGAATATGAAGTATACTCATTGATGAACATAAATACACATCAACTCTCACGATAACCTATTTCACTGACCCACAACCGGTGATTTCACACAGCTGCCCCACACAATTTCCCCCAGAGGACGTGTCCCCTGTCCAGTGGTAATTACCGTTGGCATGCGGGGAAACCACCAGGCTGCTCCCAGCTCCAGGTCCGGAGCCTCAGTACAAGACACCACAGCTCACACCCTCTCTGGCAGCCATGTATGGAGCACATTGTGCATCCATCCACACAGACACACACAAACACACAAACTGCCACGAGGAATGAGGACCTGTGTTAAATGCCCGTCATGGAGAAGTGAAGGGGTCACACCCCGGGACACTGAAGGATCACAGCTGGAGAAACCCATGTCACTCACACACTCTCACAGACACACACTAAGTGGGCAGAGGAGAAGAATAGCTTGATTCTCTTCCACTGCACAGAGTCTTGGAGGCTTGGAACAAACCAGCTGTGTTGGAAACACTGAGCATGTGTGCGAGTGCGTCTGTGCGAGTGAGAGACACTTGAACACAGTTGTGGACCAGAAGTTAGTCCAGCACCTTCAGACGTTCTGTGAGCTCCAGACACGATAGAGCTGAATGTGACTGACTAACTCAATCCAACATATGTCTACAGGGAAAGAGAAGGTTCACAAACTAATTCAAATCTAGGTTTGGGTTATATTAATTAAGGTTGTTGAACAGGTTCAGTGTGTAAAATTTAGTGCCATCTATGAAGGAGAACCTGTGGTAAACTCAAAAAAGGTTTAGTTTGTCCAGTTTGGGCTACTGTATAAAACAAACATGGCTGCCTCCATAGAGAGGGCCCGCTCCTGATGTAAATATACAGTATGTAAATATAAAGACAACATTCTTTGGGTAAAGAAAACAAGAATTTGTACAATTTAGATGAAACGAACTAGTCAAGACTTCACAAGGATTCTTTTAAAAATTATATTTCTGCCAATAGATCCATTTCACCTAAATTTACACATTGGAGCTTTAAAACTCTTGATGGGGGAAATACATAGATATCAAGATGTATATATACTGGTGATACTGCTGTACAGGTTTATTTGTACTTTATTTAGTTATTTATTTGTAAAAAATATATTGTGGGGGGAAGGGGGGGGGCTGTTTTATATTCCGTTTAGGGCCCAACCCTCGTAGCAGCGCCTCTGGCTCCGAGAACAGGTGAGCCAATCAATAAGTGATAATTTCATTTAAATGGATGGAGGTTTTTAATGTTAAACAATTGCCGAATGGCAGTAAGATACTAGACCTTTGCCAATAGCCAACAGTTGATTAATATTTCATTTTTAACAAGCGTTGGTTTTCTACACATTGTTTTTGAATGACGTTGTGACAGAGACCCAGAATGAGACGAACCCTCCGAACCTTGTTCACGGACACTTTCCCGTTGGGCTTCCGGAGGAACGACGTCCTGGCCGTGAAGAAGTACTCCTCCGAGTCCTCCTCCAAGCTGCTGTAGCCGCTGCTCATCGTGCTGGTCCACGTCATTTGCTGGTGGGGGGGGAACTCCCCTCGAACTCGGCCGCGTTAAAAAACCCAACAGCCCCCTGGGAACAGTGGAGAGTGTTCGGCTCGCTGCCCGTGGGACCTCCGGAAGTTCGCCCGGAGCGGCTGTTTGCTGACCGGGATGATTTCCTGCTTCCACCCGCTCCTGCTCCGTCACACGCGCGACTCCATTCAAACTCCGCTAAACTTCGATAAACGCGTCCGTTCTGCGCAGGAAACGTCCGCGCGGGTCCGACGGGTTCGAATCGATCGTTAACTCCGAACAATTGAACGAATAAAATCCACAGTGACGCTCCACGGTCACGTCTCGTGCGTCTCGTGCTCCTCCGCCCGTTAATGTTTAGTCTTTAACTTCCACTGGTGCCTACAGTACGGCCCCGCCCACTACAAGCGACGACTCGAGCCCACCAATCACACGTTCGATGGTGAGGGTTAGCCCCGCCCGGCACAACTTGACAGCCAATCAGCGCCTTCGTGGCTCAGTTTGAGGAGAGCTGAGGGACAGCTGAGCTGCAGGTGATTCAATTAAATTATATTAAATTAAATTAAATTAAATTAAATTAAATACAAATATATTAAAGAATAAGATGAAATAAAATAAATACAAATATATTATACAATAATACAATAAAAGAACTAAATAAAATATATAAAAAAACAATAACATAAAAACAAATAATGTGAAATAAAATTTAATATAATAAAATAAATAATATGAAATAAAATAAAGGAAAATAAAGGAAATAAAAGGAATAAAATTTTATTAAATTATAAAATTAAATCAAAATAAGTTGAAATGATACAGTATATACTATAATAAAATAAAAATAAAATAAGTATCATAACAACAATATACTACCATAATTCTATTATTTTACACAATAATATAGATTTTATTTATATTATTTAAGTCCTTCAACCTCAAACTTCCATCCTCAGACCTTTCCTCTCTATCTCATGGTCTTCATTAGCAGATGGTGTTGTTTATAAATCCTTATTCATGACAGCTGAGCAGACAAAGACAGTTGAAAATGCACTAAACTACTTATATATAATAATACCAGCTTTATCCTTTAACAATCAGAACAGCTGTGCTATATCTCTGCATGTTTCCACTCGGGCTGAACTACAGAGGAGGTCAAAACTTTACCTCTGAACTTTCCTGACATTTAAAAGTGCCCATAGTCAAAATAAGAGCTTTTTTCTCCTCATCAGCGGTTTCACAGAGAATCCCTCAAAACCTCAGTGTACCCAGAACACAAGAACTTGAAAAACACACCAGTGACAAGAATATAGATCGACCACATTCCTAAAATAGATGTCAGAGGTCAGTTACAGAGCAGCGACTCTCAGCAGCTCAAAAAAGAAGAGAAACCTTAAACAAAAACAAATAAGCAAAGTGCAGTTTTCCTCTCTGAATGAGATGACTCTTTGAAAACCAGTCTCACTCCCATCAAGGTGTTTGCTAATGGTCAGTTTGTTTTGTGGCCCGTTCCTGCAGATGTTTGCTCGGCCTCTAATCCACTTAACAGACCTGAGAACCGGCCTCAGGCAAGAACCGTCCATGTCCATTGTAGCCCCCCCCCCATCTCAACTAGACTCCAACCAACACGACTGTGTTCACCAAAGCCAGAGATCTGTTTATCTGACCTGTTCCTTTAGACTCTGGTCTTCAGGCTGAATGTTTGCTTCGGACAAAAGGAGCGTCAGGGTGAAATCAGCCAAACCGAAATGAGAGGTCACGTCTGTGGCGTGGTTTGATTTCACCAAGCGGCAGAACTCTGGTGCAGCCGGGGAGTCGACCTTTAACAGAGGGAGAAGTTTGACCTTCTGTCGCAGCAAAAAACAAGTAATTGAATTTGTTATTGTGTTTGAACAGAACAGAGCTTGAAGGTCGACACAGATATCTTTGGGGATTGAAGCTGGTGATACTGGTATTAAGTGAAGTATGACTCCTGGGTGGACTGGTATGAAAACCCGGTGGTATGTTCAGTCAGGCAGCAACCTGACCCACCGCTGAGTTTATGTGGTCATAAATTGGATCAGAGTTTTTACTCATGTTTTCAGTGGGTGGTGTGAAAGTCTTCTGTTATTGCTCCATCATGGGCCAACAACTGGAAGCCATTACTGAGCACTGGGATAATTAAAAGTTAGTATAAGTACCTTCTGTTTTCAACTGGTGCTTCTGGGGCTGATCTACGTCAAACACAATTTATGATTTTGAACATTATACATCAGTGCAGCAGCCCACCCAGCTGAAAGAAGACCAAGAAACTGAGCAAGGTTCAGCTGCAGGGGAAATCTACAGTGCACACACACACACACACACACACACATACACACAGACAGTAACACACACAGACACACACAGGGCAACAACCAGTGGACTAGTTGGGAGATTTTTAGCCATCCAGGCTCTAATTTAAAACCAGCAGGGTTAAAACAGGGACCAAAAATAAAAAAGGGACACATGTGGTGGAGCCAAACCTCCATATTATCCTTTAGAACACTGCACTGATCCATCACAAACACACACACACAAACACACACAGACACACACACACAAACCAAAATACACAAAATAACAGATAAGCATGCACGCCACAATCTTGTCCCTAAACTTCTTTGACATTACTTTTGTCCTCCAGAAAACTGTGATTTAGTGTCTGGAAGCTTGTTGGACGATAGTAACATATTGATGATGAATACAAAGTGGACAAAAAGAGAATGTTTTCATATCTGAAGACAACCGAGAAGTCAGGTGATCTCAGAAAACCTGATAATTGGGACAAAGACAGCCCCACAACTTTATTAATACTTTGGTTCAACGGTTCATTCATTAATGTTTTATCACATAGTATTCCTGCTCATAAGGTACCTATAAATAATAATAATAATAAATCTCTTACTTCACACAATCAAAGGCCGAGACTGAGTGCCACACCTTTGACAAACACACACACACACACACACACACACACACACACACACACACACACACACACACACACACACACACACACAGAGCTGTATGGTCACAGGTGTTAACCTGCCGCCCAGTCACTTTGGCCTGGAGCCAGTTTGGTTATACATTACTGACATACCAGCACAGTCAGCTCCAGACCAACATACACACACAACCATGTAACTCTGAACCTTAACACAAAGGTGAAAAGTGGACAACAAGACGCCAAAGTGCAAAATTAAAAACACAAAACTACTGTCATAGTAGTAACATAGTAACAATAAGTTATATAGAAGTAATTCAGTAAACTCTCTGTGGTGTTTACTGGTTCAGTACAATGTCCTGCTAAGTTAACATCTTGGAGAAACTTTGCTCTCACAGTAACTTTAATAAAATATTACAGAAAAGTAAAGGGAGTGATGATACATTCATGAAATATCTGGTTTAACAAGATGAATAATCTGCAGCTCCGGAGTCACAGTTACACATTAAATACATTTCAACACGGCAGCAGCTCCTGTTTAAAACCCGGAGCAATGCTCAGGACTGATCTCAGATCTTCTCTCAGGAGCCGGAGGTTTAACGGTAACGGACTCAAAGGAGGTTTCGCCAAAATTAAAGTTCCCGTCGATTTTATGTACGATTCTGTTCCCGGTGTTGCCTTCGATCGTTAATGTTTACGAGAAGAGTTCGAACGCCGCCCCTCGTTGGTATTCACGACCTCGCAACTCAAACTTTTCTGAAAGTTCACGAGTTGCGACGTGTTCGGCCGAGGCCACAGAACTTAGACGTTTGTTAAAGGACAAGTTAATGAATTTAAATTTGGCAGAGTTGTGAAATCTCATTATAATTCACATTCCAAACAACTTTTCTCTCTATCATTAAGTCTTTGTATTCTCTACAAGACGCGACCTGCCCACCCAGCTCGTTAATAATGATAATAAAAAACTTTAATTGTGCACAACGGTTCAAAACAAAGTTGTTTACTAGAAAAATGATGAAAGCAGAAGAATGAAAAAGTTTAAATGTCAAAGAATCGTTTATCAATAGAAACAATAAAATAAATAATGTCTCTGTTGTAATGTGTTGCCGAGCAGCAGAGAGCGCCACCATATCTTCTGATGTCGTAACCACGAGGTCATGAGTTCTATTAAAGTCAGAATAAGTTTCAGAGGCTTGTGTTGGGGCAGTGGGGGGCAGGGAGGGGGGGTGGTAGATATGTGTGGCGAGTACGGAGTCACGCTGTGGGAGAAGTTAGGGCAGGGGGCGTTTAACAGTGGGTCAAGGGTCAAAGGTCAGACTTTGAGCAACGTGTCATATTTAGAGAATTCAGTACGAGCGGAAGAGGGAGAGACGAAAGTTTAAAAAAAGCTCCTGTATCTCATCTCAGTTTGGAAGTTGCCGGTACATGGTGTCAATCTAACCTATGGGTTAAAGGTTTATGGGGATGGTGGGTGTGTTTGTGTTTGAACTGGTTTACAGGTGAAATCCAGCAATGGGTGTTTCTGTTGGGAAATGGGAGTTTCACAAAGTTTTTTCTGTTCACTCACAGAGCGGCCCATCGCCTGTTGACGACCAGACACACAGCAGGAAGTGACGTCATGGTGTTGATGCACCAGGTCGTGATAAAGCGATGTTGAGATTCACGCAGGTTTTCAACAGTGGTCTGGTAATACTCAGTCAAATGAGGCCTTCGGGTGCAAACACCTAAAGTACGATTAGGAACACTCGGAACAGCTTAAGGACATGGAAACAGGAACCGGTGGAGGTTCCTGGTAATGCAGCCCACCGTGGGGCATTGAAAGCATTGTAACACGTGTGTGTGTGTGTGTGCAAGTGTGTGGACTCTTTTGTTTTGGTGTTACAGGTGTTGAATATCCAACCTGATCTCCACGTTGCCTCGGGGTCCGTGAAACCGATCCGCTACCGGCGTGAAAAAATCCTTTGAATATGATCACACATGAAGCCCATGGAGGTTCCATCATGTGCAGGTATATTTTGGGGATTTAAATTATTATTCTGTGTGTGTCCCATTTATCCTGTCTCCCCCCCCCCCCCGCCTGAGGCCCAGTGTTTCATCCTGACAGACAAAACACAGAGTGTCTCGTGATCAAAGCGCGGAGGAATGCTGCCTGGCGATCACATAATCACACACAGGCAGAGGGCGAGCGGGCGAAGTGAGGCCTCGGGAATCGAACCCTGACGCCCCGATGCTTCCCTGCAGCTGGAGGAGCAGAATTACACGGTGACTGATGGTTGATGTGGGAGTGGCAGGGGTGAGCTTAGACCAGTTCAGAGCAGGTTTGAGGCGGTGGAGGAAGGATTGAAAACAGATGCTACCGAACGTTTTTTCATCTGAGAATAGAAACGTTTCATTAGATTATAAATATTTTCTCTTTGGTGGAAGATGTGTTGAGAATCTGAATAATCTGGACACTTTGAAACGAGACCTCAGAGAATTTAAACCATCCAACAATTAATTTGGTTAATTGGGAAAATCACACTATTTAGTTTATCTAACTAGAACACGACTCTCGAGTGGATCCTGAACCGTCTCAAGGTCAAACTGTCCCTTTAAATTCAATCTGCACCAAATTACACTCACTCATTGATTCACCAGTCCCTGGAATCCTCAAGCATTCCCATGAAGTTTGGTAGCAGGGTGTGGTACGAGTCACTGGTGCACTCATGAGTTCATCCTCACTTTCTTTAACATTGTGTGATCAGACATATTTCAACATTTTCAACAATAAATCATTCCTGGATCTTTATGAAGAATAGTTATTTTTGTAAATCTGGATATTCAGGAAAAGTGGGAGGAGGTGGAGATGCATCGTCCATTTTAATATAAAGTCTCAGGTCCGAGCTGAGGCTGATTGGATTTGTATGAAGATATTTAAACGGGTGAAAGTCGCCGGCCACAGTGAGTCGAGGGTTCGAGTCTCTGCTGCTGCACGGGTCCTTTAGAGGAAGGTTTGAATTGAATTGAATCACTCAGCAGTGAACAGGATGAAGGAAACACAGCTGGTCTGAACTCACAGAGCTGAGAGGAACTGATCTGCTGCAGCAGCACAATCATACACACACACACACACACACACACACACACACACACACACACACACACACACACACACACACACACACACACACACACACACACACACACACACACACACACACACACACACACACACACACACACACACACACACACACACACACACACACACACACACACACACACACACACACACACAATCTCTCTCCCTCTCTCCACTTCCTACACAGACCTTTCATGTAAATAAATGAAAGAAGAGAACCCAGACATTCACGCTCCTGTGTTGTCAGTTGTTTTCATCTGAGCTCAGTCGGCGTGAATTCAGCGTCTGTGATTTATTTGACTTCACGGTGACGTCTGTGTGGAAACTGTATGAATAGTGAATGTGTGTCAGCTCCTATCCCGCCTGCTATCGGAGGATGAGGAGATCGTCTGCCCGGATAAGAACTGGATTCCAGACAAGAGTGAAAGAAAGGTGCACTGTACACACACATAGACAAACATACACAGACACAAACACACACAGACACACACAGACACAAACAGACAAACACATGAGGAGTCCCTCCCTGATACAGATCTGTTTTCCTGTGAACCTCCCACAAACAGAGCCGAGAGTTTACGAAGGAAGAACCCATTCAATTTAGTTATTTTGTAAATCCAGGTATTCTTTAGGGAATAATTCATGAATCTCTCTCTTTAGGACATTTGATATTTATGAGTTACAGTAATTCCGTGTGACTGAATTGTGGTTTCTGTCGTCATGTGACTGCAGGAACAGGAAGAAAAGCTGTTTGATTAAAGGTCTCACAGAATCAGCTGTGATATTATGGTTTTGCTGAGTCGTCATTACTGTAGTTGTGGGTTATTATCATTCTTTCCTCTGTGTCACCGGCCCTCGATACGAGAGGAGCAGCTACACACAGGTGAATACAGAAGAGGAACATGACAGATTCTTACTCAGACAGAAAAGATAAAACTGTATTTGACCTAATAAACCTTTTTAATACTGGATTTTGTTTATATTACACTAATAAAAAACACATAGAAATGAACAGAAAAGGCAGAAATGATAAAGAAACCTGAGAAGCTCCTGACACGGGCTCAGCCGGCGAATCACTGCAGCTCAGCCAGAAAACACTTTATCTGCATGATGGCCATGTTGGGACATGTAGGAAAAAAAATAAAAGCACGAAGGAATCAATGGGACTCGTCTGTTGTCGGGTCTCTAAGCTGTCGGCTGGTGTCCTGTTTCTGCAACAGGCAGCTGATGATGGGGGGGGGGGGGGGGGGGGGGCTTTGTCTGTCAGACCTGCATCTGACCGAGAGCTTAATCCTCCACAATCCACAAAGATTACAGTAATTCAGTCCCGTGCTTCAGCCGCTTCACTGCACAGCACTGCAGCACGGACACAGTCATGAAGAGGAATAAACCCGGATGGTGAATATTAGTCTCAGACCTGGAGCTGACCTGTGTTTAAATCCTTCAAATGGATCTTTCATAGCTGGAGGAGGAAGATTTGTGTGACAGGATTATGTGTCTCTGACAAGAAAATAAGTGTTAACGCCAGTTTTTTTCCGAATGTGATGATGTCCAGCTCAAATATATGTCGTCACGTTTGAGTGAAGAAATCCTCGTGGTCCCTTTCTTGTTGTTTTCCTCTTCAGTCCGTCCTCGAGACGTTTGTCCTCTTGGACGCTACATTTGTCTCCTTTGAGTTTAACATGTTTCTGTCTCGTGTCTCGGTTCTAAATTTGATTAAAGCAACAAAAAAAAACTCAACAACATTAAGTGAATAATTTAAAACCCAAGACACGAAGCTTCAAATGGAAAAAAATCAAATGGATTCCTTTTCAGATTTGGTTTCACCGACAAGGAGAATTAGCTTTAGCAATGTGATAACTGTCATTAGCTTAAACTGTAATTAACTGACCCCTCTTATGCAATACTGCAGGTGATTATTAAACCTATTTTTAATACAAAATGATAGATTTTGTGCAATAAATATTAAATTGATTGTTATTTTATAATAAAACAGCAGCTAAACTATTGAATCTATCCTCTAGCTTGCCCGTGCTGCGTGCACGTGTCTTTCTCTCTTCACGTAAACATCTGTAATCTCTTCTCCGTTTCCTGCTCCTCGTGCTCGTCAGGTACAAACCTCTGTTTGTGTTTCCTCGACACAATGAGCGGCTGATTAGAGCGGCGGCGGAAAGGGAAGATTTAGAGCGATACACAAAGAAGAGGAGGACGAGATGGATGATAAGCAGACGTGATGATGTTTGTTTAGAGGAAGGACGGTTTGGATCCAGATGTTTGATAATGAGAGGAGGAAAAACCACACAGCTGGATCCAGGGTTATATTCAATGTAGCTACACTGTCGTTCTTTTTATTGATGCTTCTATTTCTCCATCAGCCTTTGCTACTGCAAAAAAGAAAATCTCCTTCTTTTAGGACAAATAAAGAATGATCCTATGTTTCAAATTTAGTATCAATATTCAGCTTAAATTTTAATTTGTCTTCCATAACGGACGACTTCCTTGTGAAACTAGGTTTTTTGCAACATGACTGTGGCAATGAAACAGGAAGTGTGTGTCTCTGTTAGTGTGTGTAGTGCTGTGAGGTTGTGTGGAGGTGAACCTTCTAGAATGACATTGTGTGTACTTTTTTCAACCCCCAGATGATTTAGTGGCTGAGGTTAAAGGAATACAGCCCGGTATTTGTGTGTGTGTGTGTACGTGTGTGGTTGTGAGTGGTTGTGTGTGTGTGTCTGTGTGTGTCTGTGCGTGTGGGTGTGTCCCACCCCTGCAGATCTGCTGAACCTCTGTGTTTCGGTGCCACAGCGATGTGCTGGTTTGATATTTTTCCTCTGAGAAACTTTTGCGACTGAGGAGCAGATGTTTGTTTCTTATCTGGAAACACACAAACAAATGTGTGGTCTCGTGTTTCAGTTCCTGGCTCTGGAATCACAGAGAGGCAGAATACTGACTCAGAGAATACTGACTCCCTCTGTCTGTACTCACTCACTGTCAGTTAATCAAAACGGTCTCAATAATAATGAACCTGTCACATCACAAACTGGAGCTCAGGCTGCTGAGGCATTTAAACCCAACAAGTTAAAACAATAAAACCTTAAAAGTTTAAAAATAATTTTAAGATTATGATGAAAGAAAATACATAAAACTATAAAGCAGCTTGAGCAGCTTTTTAAACGTGTGCAATGTGACCTTTACTCTTATTTTACAACTTCACATCATAAGATTTATTCTTTATAATTGAATGAAGATAAATTAACTGTATTTTTGTCACTTGTCTACTCAAGACTTTAATTTTGATATTTAGTTTTAGCTCTTATTTTGCTTTCTGAGGAAGAAGACAACTCCTAATCACAGACACGAGTCATGATCACAAAGTGAGAAACAGTTAGGACGTCAGCTGCAGATTTATGTTTTGGATTCTTTGACAAAAAACAACACTTTCCCACAGTGAGGATTTATTTTAACTTTATAAGTTATACCACAGGTTTCCCTCTGTCTCCATAGTGTGAGTCCGGCCCAGTTGTTATGGCTGCTAATGAGTAACCATAAAAAACCCAGGGAGAGAGAACACACTAACATTCCTTCTTTTACATATTTAAATGGACTTTTCTAACTTGTAAAGTATAATCTGGTGATTTCTCACTTCTTCCTGCTGAGTTAAAGCAGTTTGAATTATCCTAATGAAGCCATATTTGAATTAGCATTAAAATCAGTTCTCAATAAAAACATAAATCATGGAATCCTTGGAAACACCCTGTAATCAGCTGTTCCCTCTGACATCATTTAATCCCTTTAACCAATTAGGGGAAGTTGCTTGAACAGATCACAAGACAAAAATGTTAAAAACCACATTTTGTTCTCTGCTTTCTCATATCTGATTTTTGCACCCTCTCTCCAGTCTTGAATAACTTGTCTTGATACTTTTCTTTTGCTACTGAAAATCCCAGCAGCCCCATGTCTCCCAGTCTGACCCACCCAGTGTTAATGAGCTTCCATTAGGGCCGAAGAGAAAACACATGAGCATTCCTCCCATCTTTGTTTTCAATCCTTCCTCCGCCTGTGTTTGTCTTTCCCAGCAGCGGCAGGAAGTGAAACCCAGCGGCGGTTTGGACTCGTTCTGTCTGTCAATCATTGTCCGAGCTCGTCACAGATCAAGAGGAGGACGAGGACGTGTCACTCGTACTGGACGGGTGCTCAGGGGGAACTGTCTTGGATATTTAATTTGAATCTTTAGTAATTTAACGTTTATGTTGACAAAAGTGACTCCTGTTTACTGCCTGCAGGTTCTATAGATCTAGAATAACTGACACCTGGAAACTATACGAGACTGTTTCTGACATTTTCCCCGAATGGGCCTGGAACACAGCGGCTCTGTTCAGGAGTTCTCGAGCTGCAGATTCGTCTGATTGAATCGAGCGGTGATTTGATTACTGAGTCGGCTCCAAACACTGAGAAGCGTCTGTGACATTAACGAGGTTCAGACGTCAAGCTTCACTTTCTCATCTCCTCCCTGGTTCTGGTTTAGATGCAGCTTCATTTCTGGGAATCCAGGATCATTGATTTATTAGAAATGTCATTAAACATTATTTTGGATATATAGCAGAGCACAGGTTCTAAAGGACAAATCATTTTACTTTACTGCACTCTGGATTGTAGAGTGTAAAGTAAAAAAAACTGGAAATAAACTCAAAAATGGTACTTATGAGTAAATGTACTCAGTTACTTTCCACCACTCTACGTAACTTTGCCATATAAAAGCAGTAGAAGTGGTAAATGAAGTTGTGTTATTGTCTGGTGCACGTTGACTTTCTGCTCGTCAACACAAACCAACAGGAGGACATCACAGGACAGGCCACTGGCTAACTGCCCCGAGAGATCACTTTCACTGTGGTCGCTGACTCAGGTGTGTGTTTGTGTGTGTTTGTGTGTGTGTGTTTATATGCTTCACACACACAACTCCACCCTGAATGTACACATCTGCAGTAACACAAACAACTCAGTGTTTCACAGAGTCCACATGTGAACTTCCTAAACGTCCCTTTGGGATCAATAAAGTATGAATCTAATCTTATCTATCGAATCTTTTCCAGGCGTCTGTTTGATTCTGCAGCCGTCACACACGGAGCTTCTGGAGTCCAGCTGCACACACACACATAAAAACATATTTCATGGAATAACCGGCCCCTGAAAAAGCCACATCACTGTGCTCAGCACGACTCAGCTGTATTTGAGGGTGTGGATGAGTTCAGTCTGAAATGTGCTGAGCTCACCCCCCCCACCCCCCCTCACACTGACGAGGCTGCGCTCTTTCAAACAGATCAGACACAAACACTGATGTCGGCTCGTTCACGACCACAGAGGAGATATTTCAGCTGAGGTGGAATAAATGTGAGATGATAATAAAAACATTAAAATATCCTGGAAACATTCAAACTGCTTTAAAAATCCCCTTTTCTTAGTTTTAAGGGGAAAACAGGACGTCACAGTTTAATCTCTACAACTAACATGTTGTCATTCAAACAGAAAACACAGCTGCAAATACAAATACCACAAAATGTCACGGTAGATCTCATGGTAATCAAAGCAACACACACACACACACACACACACACACAAACACACACACACACACACACACACACACACACACACACACACACACACACACACACACACACACACACACACACACACACACACACACACACACACACACACACAAATGATATTGCTGTACAGCCTGGTACAGTCTCAGCCATTAACCAGACCTGCCACACACACAGCTGTCTTCCTGGAACCCCCCCCCCCACACACACACACACACACACACACACACTCACTATCACACCATAGCCACATTTCACCAGTGGTCAAAATATTAGACTCCAGCGCCCTCTTGTGGTGGAGCACAACTACAGTAGAGGGATTTATATACGGATACATCTCCTTTAAAACGAATAATAAAAACATCACACAGTATGAACATGATTTCTTGATGTATATATATTATATTTGTAGTTGTATATATTAATAATTCTCTAAGATTATGATTGGAAAACGGACCAAGGGCTTCAGAAATAAAATTCTGTTGTGAAGATGAAAACAAACATAAAGTAAAACACACACACAGTGTTGTGTACTCACGTGCAGCTGTGTGTTGTTGTTGTTGAGCTGGTCCTGGCTGATGTGCGTCGCTGCAGGTTGACAGTCCAGTGACACTCGGTCCCGACACGCAGCATGACACGTGTACTTACACCCTGAACAGAGAGGGGGGGGGGAGAAAAAGTTTATTCGTGGTTGTGAAGTGACTCACACACACACACACACACAATTCAACACAACCTTTGAACGTGTGCGTTGATATCAGGAGATTATTTGAATATACGTTACGTCTGCTGAGCTCAGAGTTAATCTGGAAACCAGCATCATGCAAATTCTCCCCAGTGATACAGCGATGGGGAATTAAACAGAGTGAACGAGGCTTCAGGACAAGAGAGGACAGGATTCAACCTTTGTCTCCGTCTTTAAATCCTAAAACAGAAGATTTAAATCTGACATATATTACTATTTATCATCCTTCTGATTTCATATTCATAAACCTGATATGAAGGCAAAGGTGTGAAAGATACTTTAGTACTAGACAAACTGTAGTTTATAGATGTATTATAGTGATGAGGAGTCTGTAGAACTGAAATATTCATCCTGTTACTGTACAATGACACACACACACACACACAAATTCCTATACACAGACACACATTCATATACACAGCCACACAAACTAAACCAGGCTGACAACAACTCAGCAGAATCACAAAGTATTTAAATAACTGCCATAGAAGAGGAGGAAGCTAATCTCCCATCAACAAACATTTTAAACAACAACACACAAGCGCCCTGCTAAGCTGTGTGTGTGTCTGTCTGTGTGTGTCTGTCCCTGCCCGTCCTCCTACCTGTGGACCTCTTCCTCACGTGCTGTCCCACTTTATCCGACAGTTTGCACATGGCTGCTCCCATCTCCCATCGTCATCTCACACACACTCAGTGTCCTCATTCAGATCGACAACGTTACATCTCCCCTTCTTCCACACACTCACTTTAACACACACAGACACACACAGGAGTGTAACCCACACACACAGCGGCACACTCTCCTCTCTCTCCTCTCTCTCTCTGCAGTCGTTTTCAGCCTCTCTCGGCCGTGCACTGCTCCACACACCCGGTCTCGGTCAGACTCCAGATGCTGATTTGCGTAGCCACCATTCACCCTGTGTGTGTGTCTGTGTCTGTGTGTGTGTGTGAGTGTGTTTTGCTGAGTGGGTGATTTAACAGTCAAATGGAGGCCACAGTGTGATGGACACACAGGCAGCAGAGGAGGGAGGGAGGTGGAACTGCTGACTCAGTCATCTACAATCTCTCTCTCCTCTCTCTGCTCACTGACGTAGCTTGTTATGACTAGTGTGTGTGTGTGTGTGTGTGTGTGTGTGTGTGTGTGTGTGTGTGTGTCTACCCAGTTTCCTGCGATCACACCCTGAGTCCAGTCATGCATCCTCCCTGTCATCCTTCTCTATCCCTCCTCACAATGAACCTGATCCACAGAGGAAGAGCCTCTCATCCATCCGTCCAAGTTCACAACACTAAGTAACTTTACATCCGTCAATATAATATAATACATGTGCAATAATAAAAAATATACTTTTTCTTTGACTAAATGATTTGTCTGTTGTATCTATTGATGATTATTCCTTACATTGATTTAGTAAAACCACAGATTTGATTGTTTCCTCTGAATCGAACCACAACCAGCAGCATCATCACAGCTTTGGGCTTTTATTGTGAAATTCAGTGTGACTTGCAGGATCAGGGGCTCAGAGGTCAAAGGTCGGAAACCACAGACGGAAAAGTTTTCATCTCCTGAGTGTGAAACGGTTTTTAGAATGAGGTCTCTAATCAGGTCTGTGTGTGCAGAGCGAGTGACAATGAGGCTCGAGAGAGAGAGACGAACAAACACACACACACACACACACACACACACACACACACACACACACACACACACACACACACACACACACACACACACACACACACACACAGCGACCTAACAGTTGTAAAAACAAAAGGTTTAAAACCCAAATCTATAAAGTTTCTATGAAGAAAAACTGAACATCTAAGACTTGTTGGTTCATTTCCTGTCGAGTGTTGATCTGATAAATAATCTAAACTTTTTTAGCTCAACATAGTTTCTAATTTTTCTGTTTACACAAATAATAATATTTAATAAAAACTGAATCACATTCTAATTCTTCCGTTTGCAGATTTAAAACATGTTTCCTACGATATCACAGTTTGAAACGTCTAAAAAGTGCAAACTGTTTGAATGTCTGTACAGTAGATAAGAAAAAGACAGGTGTGTGTGTGGCTGTGTGTGTGTGTGTGTGTGTGTGTGTGTGTCTGTGTGTGTGTGCTGCAGCCATCTGTTCTTTATAATGTTCTTTCTTTTATGTCTTTCTTCTGAACCTGCACACGTGTTCAGAAGACTGTGATCATATTACTGCAACACACAGACACACACACACACACACTGAGCTGCAGACACAATGCCTGTGTGCGACACTGGAGACTTTGTGTAACTCTGCCTTCAGTCTTTAGTTATTTTCACTGAATGAAAGTTAATTGTAGAAACGGAGCGGAGGACTCACACGTCACTTTGAGCTTCATCACATCAACACACTAGACTTGTCTGTCTCCTGATCGTCTTCGTCTCTGAGACTTTCAGAATAAAACCATCTGCAGTGGAGACTCACCGGAGCTGCTCCACAGCCGCCTGACCTCCAGACGTCCGGAGCGACGCATCACTTTGGGAAAGCAATAGAAGAATCCCGACACTCTCCTCAAAGTTTTACCGAAGGTTTTGGCAAAGCCCATCGCTAACACACACACACACACACAGAGACACACACACTGCGTAGAGTGATAATCCAGATGTTGGTGTAAATCCAGAGGTGAATCGGATGTAGATCCACAAACTCAACAAAATACTTCTTCACTGTCCATGATGCTTCTGTGTGTGTCTGCTCAGACCCAGTGTGGTCCCTCCCTCACTGACCCCCATGTGTGTGTGTACATAAGTGTGTGTGTTTGTGTGTGTGTGTGTGTGTGTGTGTGTGTGTGTGTGTGTGTGTGAGAGAGAGAGAGGGACGGAGTGTGTGTGTGTTCCATTAGCTGCCACAGGTTGAGTGTCTCTTGTCTCTTGTGGAGCCAAACTGTCACAGCGACTGAACAAACAATGGGACGACAGCTGACACACACACACACACACACACACACACACATACACACACAGACACACACACACACACACACACAGACACACACACACTGCTCTTTCAATCAGCGTGAGTATTTCTCACTCTGGTTCAAAATGAGCATCCCACCGACGGGAACAAGTGGATGATTTGCTAAAAAACGAATCTGTTCATTATCCTTGATGTCTTTTATTTTGAAGGAAACAAGGTTCAGGTGTAAATAATAAAATGCTTCATGGCTGGATTCCATTCAGCTGGTGTCTCAATGTCCCTCACTCATGTTACTGATGAGACACTGAGAACTGAGCTGAGGAGAATGAGAGCAGTGAACTACAGCTTCTCCATCGCCTCCTCCATGTTAGTGGATGGGACGTGGACCAAACTCAAACTAATCAAAGTAGATGTTAAATAAAGGAAGATGATGTCTGTCATTTTAGTTTGTTCTTATCTTGTTCATGTTTCTAATTTCTAATTCGTCATTTGATGAGACGTAATGATTGACAGCTGAGATGTCAATCGGTGGGACCTTGATATCGCTCAGCACAAGATGGCAGCTCCCACATCCGATTTCTGCACAATGGGAGGAAGTGGAGACATGTCGTCCATCTCTATTTACAATTTTAAGTCATTTGCTTCAGACACTGTAGTCAGATGACTGGAAATGTCCCAGTGAGAATAAAACAGCAGAGAATTCTCAGTATTTGGCTTCAGATGCTCGAGGAGATACTTTAACTTCACAATCGGTGGATCTGCTGCAACACTAAACCTGATCTGACAAAGACCTCTTGCTCTCCAACAGGTTTCTGTTACTTCGCCTCCAAAGACAAAGAGACAAAGGAAGAGAGACCCACAGCGAGAGAGAGAGAGGGGGGAGGTGGGAGGGAGAGAGAGAGAGAGAGAGACTAAATGTCTCTCTGCTTGAAAGTTATTTTTTTTCAGAAATAACTGAACCAAACAGCCGCTGTTGCTCAACCAGCTCATGTGTGACTGTTCCTGTGTGTTAATAAGTGAGTGAGTGTGAGAGAGAGAGAGAGATTAGAGAGAGAGAGAGAGAGAGAGAGAGAGAGAGAGTAGAGAGAGAGAGAGAGAGGGAGAGGGTAGAATCAGAGATTACTCCTGTTGACCTTCAGAGTAATGGTCCTTTAACAGGCTGCTGAGAGGAGAGGCCTTTTAAATGAGCAAATATCTGCACACTAA
Organism: Platichthys flesus; assembly: GCF_949316205.1. Classification (NCBI taxonomy): domain Eukaryota; kingdom Metazoa; phylum Chordata; class Actinopteri; order Pleuronectiformes; family Pleuronectidae; genus Platichthys; species Platichthys flesus. Next base: position 16,067,921 of record NC_084967.1, read on the forward strand.
CACAAACACTCACACACACACTCACAGACACACACACACTCAGCACTGGTGGTGAAGCTGAGGGGAAACACAGAGCTCACTGTGCAGACTCACTGTCTGAGAACATAAAGAGGTTAAAGCACTAGAAGCAGAGTGAGAAGAGTTTGTTCTTTAACTCTCGGACCAGTTTTACTCAATAAATATTAATTTTGTAGTTCAAATATTACCATGCATAAAGCTGATGTTGATTTTACTGTCTGAAAATCTGTTGGCCAAAATGTACGTTTGTTTTGGTTTATCGCACGATTCTTTCGCCTTTTGCTTATTATTAGACCGGAGGTGGAAAACAAGAACTTGTACATTATCGCAATAAAATGACTGTAAATAAAGATGGACGACACGTCTCTTCTTCCTCCTGTTGTACAGAAATGAAGCCATTTGATTTCTTAGCTTGGTTCACATCGCATGTGGGTTTATGATCTTTACTGCAGAAAGCCACCAGGGGGCGATCCATGAGATTTGGCTTCACTTTTGGGAGCCATCATGACGTCCATCTTCATCCTTATTAAAACACATGTGGCCTATATGCTCCCTGCAGGTGTGGCCCTTTATCCATCATAACCACTTCAGGTATATATATATATTACATATTTAAATCTACCGACTGAATAAACAAGTCAACAACAGGAGTACAGCGGAGAAAAGGTCCAAATAACATTGATAAATCAGTTTATATGAATATTCAAAACTCTCAGCTCAAACAACACAGGAGGAAGAGGAGGAAGAGGAGGAAGAGGAGCCTCCCCTGCGCCTCCTGCTCGTATTGTTTGCCGGTCAGACGTGGATGAAGAGGGAGGTCCAGAGAGACGCTCCAACCGGTCCGTCTACATACCGACTGCATTCCAGATGCTGAGCTGCCTCAAAGCCCAACCTAGTTATGTCACAGGTTCTAGTTTCTAACACGCGTGTGCTCCGGCTACATGTATGAGAACCTGCTCATGATTCAGTCCTTTCTGTCACTCAGTCTGTTTCTTGTTGGTTGATAAGTAACTTAAACAGTAAGTGAAACACAATCTGAACTGTGAGGTGACATTTTATCATCAACATGAAAACCTCTGAGGCTGAAGAGGCCAGAAGTTGAATAAATGTAAATATTTAACTTGAAAACAAACAATTTCTATTTAAAATTAGACCAATATTCAATTTGTAAAGAAAACAATGACAAATCCTCACAGTAGAGAAGCTGAGTTCAGACAGAAACCAGATTTAAATTAACCACATCTGGATTTATGATCTGCACCAATTACACAAACTAATAAATATCACTTCCCTTTAAACGTGCCTGATTCTTCTCATAAGATCCGTGAATTCTTCTCTGAGAAATCGAGGAAAATGTTGACAAACGCTCACATTTCACAACGTTAAAGACGTAAATAATAAATCCCTGGATCCGCCCCCTGATCCTGGATCTGACCTGAAGCTCCACCCTGATCCATAAGAACCTGTACAGGTGGTTTCATGGGGATCAGAAAACATAACCTCCTCGGTGGAGGTGGAGATGAATTAATTATTGACTATAAATAAGATTTGAAAAAGACTCCGTGTTAATTATTTTCCAACCCTTAAGGACATGAGCGGTTTGTTCTCAGCTCGGGGTCTGATCCAGTTTGGTTTGATATGATTCTTATTGATTATTGATTTGATTTAAAGAGGATCCATGTTTCAGGACACAGGTGATTGTTGGATTCCCTGTCCCATTGAAACCAGTGAAAGAGCAGTTTCCTGACACCAGTGAATGCAGTGGGATGTGTGAGCTCCAGGTGAGCGGTACCTGCACAGGTGAGTCCGGGCTGGAACATGTACTGGCAGCAGGCGTCGCACCAGGTGTCCTCCCCTCCGGCCTGGAAGGTGTGTCCCTCCCCGGACTCCTCCTTCACCCGGGGATCCCTCTCCTCGGGGGAGAAGATGGTCCTCACGTCGGGGGGTCTGAAGCCCCTCTTCCGACTCCTCTGCGGCCCCACTCCGTGGCCCTCCGCCCCGCCGCCCGGGGCCTCCCCATCGGGCTCGCTCCTCTCCGGGGCCACCTCCGGCCGCGCTCGCTCGCTCCAGGCCGCCTCCAGGCTCTCCAGGCTGGCCGGCGGAGGGGATGTGTGCCGCCGCAGCGCTCGAACCACCGCCGGGCCCTTGTTGGCCTTGGAGATCCGCATCCTGGCTCCGTGCGGCGGCCACGTCGCCTCCGGTGCGTCCGCGGACTTGGAGACGTGGACTGTCTGGACGCTCAGCGGGGGGTCGTCGGTGAGCGCGGGGCGCGTGGGGACGTACTTTCTACTCACGACGTTAAACATGACGCACGCTCCCGTCGGGCTGCTGCAGGTGTGTGTGTCTGTGTGTGTTTGTGTGAGAGAGACGTCATGGTCCAGGAGGATGATCCGCGTGAGTGTCGTCAGGGAGCAGGTCCGAGGCGCGCGGTGGAACCGGTTGGACCACGTTCCAAACTCCCGCTACAAAAACCGGAGTTTTAAGTTTCTTTCCATTCCCACTTGACCGTTATCCACCAAACCCTCCATGAGGATAAATAAACCAATTCTCTGAATCGAGCTTTTTAATTCGGCATCAATCACATCTGCGTCAAACACCCTGATAATGAAACTCTGGGCTTTTAAACTTTTAATTGAACGTCCTCTGAAAGCAGGAGCAGGTCTCTGCCTTGAGAACCGAGACTCAGCTGAAGTCTGGTTCGTTAGTCATGAGCCGAATTCACAGGAAAGAAAAATGTGTCACTCATTTCTCCAGCAAATATGAAATAACAACTTTTACATTGTGAGAAATCTCTCATCAGAAATTGAGCCGAAAACAAAGACACCTCTTTTTTTTATAAATACACTTTATTTTTATGTAGAAAAATCCGCAAATTCATACAGTTCACACATTTATCAAATTCAAACATTTAAATTAATACACATGCATCACTGACCACCAACAATTACACAGAATCAACACGTCCCTCAGTTCATCCATCTCATCTACAAGCTTCAGATTTCCTGTTTTTTTATTCACGTAAAAAAAAGTGCATTTGCTCAGCATGATTCAACTTGTCTAAAGAAAGTTGTTTTTAAACTATAACACAGAAAATAACCTGTTGATTAAAAGTCTACGGACCCGACACTTCCCCCAGGAAACACGAGCTACAATCAATTCCAACTAGAGGAGGAGAGCGGTACAGTACAAACATTCTCTCTTCTTTGGCCCAAAGTACCTGTGAGATTTGTAAAAGTTGGCCCAAGAGAAAAGACGAATGACTAAATTGAAGTTAAAAGTTGTTCAAGATCTTGTTTTGTTCCCTGAGAACATTTTAAAAACAGGGTTAACGATTAACTGACTGAACCGTAAGTGGTTAGCGCCCCCTGGAGGTCCATCATGGCAGGTTTCCACTAATCCTCCTCCTCCTCCTCCTCCTCCTCGTCGTGCTCGAACGCTTCCTCCTGCACAAAGGAACCAGGGGACATGTTAAAACTTCTGCTCATTCAAACCTGGACCTGTTTCAGAAGGTGCTGAGGGCTGGGGGGGGTCACGTACGTATCCTCCGTGCTCTTGAGCCCAGGACGCGTGATTCTCCTTCACATACTTGGCTCCGTAGTTGTTTATCCGTTTACTGGGCAGCGTCTCCACCGCTGCCAGGCGATGGGTGGCCTGTCAGAAACAAACGTGTTCAATCCTCAGAGGCCTAAACCTGATAACCATACTTCTGTACTTTTACTTTGGAGGAGTTTGCAGGTCTAATACATGTAATAGAGTATCTCTACATCATTTATATCAGGACTTCATCACTGTTCAGGGTTCTCACCTCTAAGGCCAAGGCCATGTTGGCTTTGGGCGACGCCTGAGGCCCCGGGGAACCGGGGTACGGGGAGCTGAAGCCCATCCGGCTGAAGAGGGTCGTCATTATCGCCTTGAAGAAGTCGTAGCTCCAGAAGAAGTCTTTGTCTAACGAGAGATCCTTCAGCTCCTGGTGGAGACGAGAAACGGTTTCTGTTCAGTGCACTGAAGAACGGGGAGTGGGAAGGTTTATAGCAAAACTAGGAAACTATCCCTGAGCAGCAGCGCCCCCTGCAGGCGCACATGGGGATTAACTCTGTTGCTCAGGAACCTTCCAATCTGAGTCAAATTACCCTGAAGTATTTCAGCAGCTTTCAGTTTAGCTAAACGATTAGGAAAGGAGCTTCAATGCTTCCTAACTTGTCTCCTTTGCTTAGGGACTCCAAATGTTTTCCCTCAGTTTAAATTAAAAACATCTTTTATAAGAAGATTTTATTCAGTTTTGGACTAGACACTTTACGAGGCACCTAATACTCTATTATAAATAAAGTTTTCTTTCCTAACTCCTCACTATGTCTCCTTCACACCTTTCCCTCGACCTGATGACGTTTTCTATCAGGGTCAAGGAGAAGCAGAGGTTATTTAGTTTCACGCTGGTTTTCGGGTCGGTGTCTCTCACCCTCTCGTTCAGCTCGTCTCCCTTCTCCCTCAGCAGGAGACCAATCATCCGCTCCACGTTGTCTACACAACAAACAACACGGATTATTAACACAAGAAAAATATCACAGGGAGGAAAGAGTATAAAGACCGAATGGAACTAATGTATGAAAAGCTCAAACGTTTCATTATTTCATATTTGAGACTCAAAGACCAAAGCATGTCAGGAGGTGTTCAGGTCTCTAAACTCACCGTCTGGGGAGTCTGTCTCTATGACTGAAGGCACGAAGGGGATATCGTCTGCGATCCTCGTCAGACACTTTGCAGCTTTGTCAAAATCCTCGTTTTCTACAGGTTCACCTGAAAAGAAATTAAAGATTTAAATACTGAACCAGGATAAAAAGTCAGAAACATTTATCTCAAACACAGACACAGTAGAACCCTGTACTACATGTATTTTACAGTAGTATTTGTGAATAGTGACTGCATTTTAAGTACACTGCACATCAAAGAAATAGTGTAACTCTATTGAGATTATTAAATGACCATTTTAATAAGTTTTTAATGTCACATTTATCTGTCTCAGCTATTTCATGGGTGAGAATCTGATGATTTTCCTCTTTCAATCTAAACAGTTGAAATGAATCAGCAATAAAAATGCTGCAAAAACTAATAACTAACATACAGGTGATGAAGGTTAAAAGATGATGACTCACTATCCATAGAACCACATCTGTTAAAGCACTCTTGATCTGGTTTAGATGCCTGTTCCGGTTCCTCGTCCCGTGTCTGAGGTTTGATGCATCTCAAAAGTCGTTTCCATCCCTTCTTCTTCTTCTTCTTCGGCTTCTCTTCATCCCTCGTGCCCAGACTGATCATGAGCATCGAAGGTTGGGGGGTTCCGTTCCCATTCTGTCCAGGTGACTCCCTGTCCCCTCGCCTCCTCTTGGCGTAGGCCATGAGGAGGCGGAACTCCGGCGTGTCCTCCATGTCCTCGGTGTCTGAGGAAGACGCAGCATCCTCGTCTTCATCGCGCGTGAGGTCCTGCTGGTTGTTGAATGGGTCGTGGATTTCTATCTGGCCGTTCGCCATGTTGGTTTCTAGTGAAGAGAATCAGAGATCAGATAAAACAATAACCATCATGAGTTTGTAGCTTCAATCGATTTAGTATGAGATTCATTTATTAGGATTTTAGATTCAACCAATAAATTCAGAGAATTAATCAAACATCATTTTCCAATTTCAGCTTCTCAATGTGAATCAGCAGCTTGATTTGTCTTTTTAATAATTGTACACTGAATATTTGTAGGTGTTGGACAGAAGCCGTTGTTCTGAGTGTTGGATCTAGAATACATTTTTCATTTGTCTCATTTATTTAACCCTTTATTCTGTAATAACCTTTTCACGTTGTATTATTGTTTTCTGGTCTATGTTCTTCTTCTCATCATCATCATCATCATCATCATCATCAGCTTAAGTAGTTTTAAGTTTCATTTATGTTCCAACTCATTATTATTTTGGTAACTTGATCTTCACAAAGCCTCATGAGAGTTCTTCACTTCCTCTAAGATACGACTTACGAAGATATTCATCGTACAATGATACAAAAGAGAGAGAAGCAGAAATTCAACACAATACATATTTTCATTTCTCTATAAATGTCATATTTATTCTTTATTAAACCAAGACGATCAATATTTAACTTATCGTTTCAGTCTAAACTGAGGGGCTCACTTTATTTAGTTTGTTGAATAAACGTTTGACATTTCTTAAATATGATTTCATCTTAATATTAATGTAATAACAATAATATGTATTATAATAAACAGGCAGTGGTTTACAGCTCTCACTCGCCCTCTAGTGGTGGAAACTGTGAAACACGTTGAGAACCATCACATGAACTAAACCTGAGACTTTGACTAAAAACTCGATATTAAAGTTGATTAACTCCTAAACGACGCGTTTAATCAACGACAGGTTGAATTTACATCAGATTTATAAACGACAGCTGAAGTGTTGAAGAGTTTAAACACTTCAAAGTGGATTCAACGACTGCAACAGGTGGAAAACACGTGAAAGTTCGTTAACCGGCCATAAAACCAGTTGATTAAAAACAGTCAGGATAGAGAAACAGAGAAGTTTAGCTTCATTCAACTTGTTGTGTTGGACGAATAGAAAACTTAGAAACAAGTGAACTTACGTGTCAGGTGCTGAAGAACGAGGAGGAACGAGGAGGAATGAGGAGAAATGAGGAGGAACGAGGTGAAACGAGGAGAAACGAGGAGGAAGCCTCTGAACGAGTTGAGTCTCTGGACTTTAACTTTTCACTTCCGCGCAGCTGACCCTTATAGCTCTGCCTCCGTGACGTCAGACCCTTCATGACGCAATGACGCAACGACGCGAGGACGCACTTATTTGAGAACTAGAAACAAGATGACAAATTGATTTAATTAACATAAAGTAGATAGAAACTTATTAACCTTATTATTACTGTGAATAAATGACAGTTTCTTTACAGTCGAGTTTCTGAGTAAACACATTAAAACAAAGTGCATTTATTGTTTTTCTCGTAAACACGTTTAAAGTCCAAACCAGAGTCACAAAGTTAAAAAAACTAATTCTGCTTCAGGTAGAAACTTCCAGAAGAGAAGAGAGAGAAAGTGAAACCTGGAGATGTTTGTTGGGACATGTCAGAAATAAAGCTGATTCATTTTAGGGTTTGGAAAAAACGACTAAAACGACTTCCCTGAAGTCAAATGACACTTCCTCGTGAACGATCCACAAACCAACACACAACAACACACACGAGCCACTGACACGTTGACTCATTGGTTTAAAAACAAAGCCTCCTTCATGCTGCTGAGGAAGTAGAAAATGAAACGACTGTTTTTATTTCTGTGTCTTGAGTAAAATAAAAACTGATGTGAAAGATTTGATTGAGTTTGTCTCTATTTTTGCTTTTTTATCTCATTTGCTGTTAAACTGAAAATGATCTGAAGTTAGTAAAGTAAACATAAATGAGAAAACAACTAAATTGGCAAAAAAATGGGATTAAAGATTATAAACAAGAAGAATCATTTAAATTACGTCATAAAACGTTTTTTAAAAGTCACAAAAATGAGATCAAGTCAAATCTTGAGACCTAAACTGAAAAGAAAGAGTTTCAGTTACTGGTTTTATCTGTTCCACTCAAACTCAACAAACTGTATTTGACCAGTTGGACCAGTTTACCAGCTTAGAACGTGAAACAACTGGTGGAAGAATCTGACCACAGGCTCCTTTCAGGGCCTTTGCTTGTCGGATGTTTCTGATTCCTCAGCAGCTGCTTCAGAACTCAACAAGGAACTTTTTTTATTTTCCCCTCTGAGCTGATCGGAAAACACGACCTCCTTGGAATCTACAGTCGTCGAACTGGAGCTCAGATTATTTCTGTCGACCTCAGGAAATCCCCGGCTGTGACTCAGGAGGTTGTGTTGAACTTCACGGCCGCCTGAGGAATCTCCCACTCCTGTGTGTGTCTGTGTGTGTGTTTTACACAACAGTGTGGGGGACAGGTCACTACCCGGATCAGGATGAGAAGCTGTGATCTCACAGGTACTGAAATATTAAACTGTGAAGGTAATACACCTGAATCTAAAGGCTGTGGAATATGATCTTCCTCTGATCTTATCTTCACAGGTGGAGGTTCGAACACGTCCCAGCTTGATGTGATTATGAATTATTCTCTGGGACACGCCCACAGTTCTGCAGAACACTCAGATGATGATTAATCTAGAACTTTGTGAAGAGCTTTTTAAACTTCCCAAAGTAAAACATCAAATTTGTGTGATGGAAGAAAAGGAAATAAGTTCTTTATTCAAGTTGTTGTTTAAATTTAACTTTAATCTGATCCGGTGAAGAAAATGTCTTAATCAATTCAAAATGTCTGAAAAAGTTTACATTTCTTTCAAATGATCAAAACTATGAGAATTAAACGTGTCAACAACTTGAGGATTGATCATGACATGTTATGTTCAAAGTCCCCAGAGGATGAACCCTCCACATTATCACAATCATATTTATACATCTCCTTTTAAGGTGTGAGGCTTCAAACCCTCGTACTGTGAGGTGACGGTCTAACCACTGGACCACCGTGTCATCCCCATCAGGACGTTCTGATATCACGGCTCAGTTTAAACATCTTGACCCGATGGGATCGAAACTAAAAACCATAAACTTGTGGAGAAGTTTCCTCTTTTGAGTCACACCCTCATAACCTTCCGGTTTAGAGTCTGTTTTTGTGTCTCTGAAAAGAGGAAATGCAGCTGAGTCACGGTTCAGAGTCAAGAAAAGCAAAAGAAATAAACACACACATCCAACGTGAGAAGAAACTCAGCAACAATCATTTAAAACTATAATAATTTAATAGTTTGAACAACAATAATGCCTTTTTTTTTATGCCATTGCCAGAAAATAATCCCAAAGATGTAAGAAAAAAAAATGCCATGCATGAGCAACGCTGAGGAGTTTAATACAAAGTCCTGTTTCTACTGAACAGAGAGTGATACGAAGCGTGTGTGTCTGTGTGTGTGTGTGTGTGTGTGTGTGTGTGTGTGTGTGTGTGAGTGTGTGTGTCGTTCAGAACGGGCCGAGCTCATCACTTCTGTCACTTTATTAAAACAACTAGTGGTTCAGTTGAATGATGTCATCTCGACACTGGCAGCCATCGTAGAAGTTCAGCAAAGATTAAAGTCGATTAAAATAAAGGAATAAAAAAAAAAACAATATTTGAGATTGAAACGTGGATTTAGCCGAAGTGGAAGAAGAAGAAGAAGAAGAACCGGCCCATGACCAGAATAACACTGACACGTCATGCTACGCTACGAGCTAACACCAAACCGACCAGGACTTAAAGCAACGCTATGTGAAGGTTACCGAGCCACAGCGCCCCCTGCAGCCACACGAGGGGATTAACTCTGTTTGTGGTTTGTCATGTAACAAAGTGTTTGGTATAAATACTTAAAAAAAAATGTAGAAGATTCATTTTACACCTTGGAAATACTGATTTAAGCCAAACTGTCTAACTCAAGATCCAGGAGGGTTTTCCAGAGATCTGGATTGTGACGTGTCTGGTGTTCAACGGTTAATAAAAAACACACAAACCCAACAAAAAATTAAATCTGTGAATTTGTGTAGCTGCTGAAAACGAGACTTCTACGATGGCCGAGCGTCTCGGGAGATTTTCTACTTCCCCGGAAAAAACTTGTTTCCACTTGAGAATGTGAATTTAGTCACGACAGGTTAAATGTGAAGAGACGTCACAGGGCTGAGTTCAATCCAGTGATATACGTGCACACAGAATACAAATCATAACAGGTATAATAATACAAAATAAAAAAAAATACCAAGACAATCATATACTCAACCAGCACTGAAGTTAAATTGCACATTCATGAGTCCTCGGTGCTAAACGGACGTTAAAAACATTAATGTAATGTAAACGATTAATAGAGAAACACAAAGAGACGTCATCGATCCTATTGCATCGAATATGGCTCAGATTGTTCTTTTCTTCTTGGATAAATGCTGCAGACACACACAGACACACACACACACACACAGACTGTAGGTGTGTAGACGCTGCACAGAGCAGAGTGCGTCTCTCTCTGGTGCACTTGCGTCTCTTTTTTGATTTGATATGAAATGGGACGTATTGTCTCACACAAACACACACGCACGCACACACACACACACACAGACAGACACACAAAGCTTTGTAGCTTCAGGAGTACCAGATACACACAAGCCCATTGTGTAATTTGTGTGACGGCAGCTTGAGAGGTTTTTGTCTGTTACTGATTTAGCTTTAAATTCACTGCTTATTAAAAACATAATCTGGTTGATCCTTCAAAATAAACTGCACCTGCTCATAAATCATGTTTTAATAGGGGTATGGGTTTTAATCCTGATACTGGTCCACTACTGGTCCACATCTGGTCCACTACTGGTCCACATCTGGTCCAGGCTGATGCTCACTTTTAAACGTTAGATGTTTTAAATGATAAATCAGTGACGTTCACCCAGATGGTTCCTAAAAAAGTTCCTGAAAACACTTTGAGCATTTTCCGTTTGTGTTGTTCTTGTTAGTTTATGAATTATATTTTCTGACGGTGGATTTGAAAAAGCAGCTGAAGAAATAAAATGTGATAAAAAGCATGGAGATCTTTTGCATATCTTGAAGAAAGAGACTCCGACCCCGAGGACGTTTTCTGGATAGTTCTGGTTTCACATTGTTTAATTGAGGGACCGGAGAGTTTCGGACGTCCCGTGGTCGCCCCCCCCCCCCCCCGGTGGCCGAATGAACACACGACAGCCTGATGGATTCTGGGAGCGTTGGTGAAACCGTGGACTCGGTAGAACGCGACATCAGTGCAGTGTCTTTGGCACACGTTATTTTCTGGGTAAACACACAAACCGTCACTATCGGCTCTGAAAGGAGACTTCTGTTATTCTGACGCTTTCACCACTGACGACGTTTCTCACAGAATCAAACTCGTGACCTCTGAAGATCTGCGACTGAAATAAATCCCTTAGAAGACGAGAGGCCTCTTTTCACGGGTTCATCTCCCGGTGACTCACGAACCCGCCGCGGCCGCTCAAAGTGCACTTTGCATCCTGAGCCGTCCGACAATCAATCAGTCGACCAACCAATCAGCACAGCCAATAAATACAATATGAATAAATAAATACAAATAAATAGTTGATTCAAATCTCCACAGCGGCGCGGGGCGGCTCCTCCACCGGTTCCTCTCCTCGACGTGGAGCCCGACTCGTTCATCTAAACACTTTCCTCACACACGTTCCTCTCCACTGCGAGTGTGTGAGTCCACGGAGGCAGAGTGAGTGTGTGAGTGTGTGTGTCTGTGTTTGTGTGCGCCTCAGACCGCCGTCTCCAAGTCTTCATGAGTGGAACAAGCTTTGTGTTGCTGGGTGCTCAGGTAGGAGGCGAGCTCCGAGTCGCCCTCCGCTTGGTCCGCTGGAGTCTTCCCCTGGTGGACACACACACACAGACACACACCTTCTCTGTAAATCATTCACATGTCTTCTGACTTGTGAATGACCTTGTGTGTGGGTGTGCACAGATTGTGTCAGTGATGTTTGTGTGTCTCACCAGAAAGTTGGTCTTCTCCAGCGACGCCCCGGCCTCAACCAGCAGTCGACAAACTGCATGCTGCTTCTCAGAGGCTGCTTTGTGCAGGGCAGTGTCCCCTCTACACACACACACACACACACACACACACACACACACACACAGACACACACACGATAAAGAACCTGATAAGTCTCTCTACAGTTAATTTTAACAAAACTGAAACTGAGATCACAATCACACAACAGACGTGAAGGTCATTGTTAATGGTTGTTGGTGGAAAGTTTCTCACGCTACACAATCTGATTTACAATAAAAATCTTCCTTCACAGTGAATCCATTAGAAAACACAAGACGTTAAATATCCTGACTCACTTTTCTCTGTCTGTTAACTCCAGCTGCACTTTGGAGCCTGAAGAGCGAGAAACACAAGAAACACAAGAAACACAAGAAACACAGAAACGTGAACTAAAGACACAACGAGGATCAAACAAACGTGAATTTATTCTTTTAAAAATAATGTAAATATGAAATTATGCAGCATTTCAAAAGGCCCAGCTCAGTCCAGTCAGAGGAGCCACCCCCTGACGAGGCTCCTGCTCCTGCTCACCTTGCTGCAGGATGAAGCTGACCAGGTCGGCGTGTCCGTTCTGAGCCGCGATGTGCAGCGCCGAGCAGCCGCCGGAGTCTCGGCCCAACAAGCTGATGCCTCGACGCACACACTCCGACAGCTGGAGGAGAACACAACAGACCTCATGATCCACTGGAGAAACACAGACACTCAGAGGAAGAAGAGTTGAGAACACGAGAGGAGGCTTTGAGTTGGAGCTTCGTGGTGTTGAACTGGACTTTTGTTCATTTTTACAGGAAAAGTGACGAATCTAAATTAAATCAAATGTCTCTGCAGTGATTTTAGAAATGAAATGAACCAACTTGATGAGATTAAACAAATCAAAAACTGTTTGAGTGTCTGCAGCTGAATACAAACAGGTCAAACTGGTTTTAATGACTTGTTCCTGTTTGTCTGTGGGTCTGTGTGTGTCTGTGTGGGTCTGTGTGTGTCTGTGTGTGTGTGTGAGAGTGTTGCTCTTTACCACAGAGAGGTCTCCAGAGGTGGCAGCAGTAAACAGAGCTGTAAACACACAGGAGACAGGAATCATCAGAACGAGGCTCCATTGTCCCCGAGTTTGTTGAACAGCACTCGCTGCAAATTAATAATTAATAAAGAGAGTTTCTGTTTCTGCAGAGACTCTGAACTCTGCTGAACTTTCTGGAGGTTGAGAACATTTAATCTTTTCCCTCATCTCTGGAGGCATCAGGTCATCAAAGCTGAAACACTTAAGGACACGAGGGACACGAGGGACACGAGGGACACGTCTCTGTTTGAAGTTTCTTCTGCTAGTTCCATTTAGACATCAGGAATTCAGCTTCATCCTGTTAGGTTGTTGAACTGTTTGTGTTGGAAGCTGCTGAAGAAACTGAAAGTGAACAAACGTGAACTTTGTTCAAAGTTGCCGGTACGAGATAAAACCCGTTCTTTAAATCGGAGAGTTCCGGGAATCCCAGCGACTCGGTGCTTCACATAACAACAAAGACCAGAAGACAAGAAACAATTGAACCTGTCCCTAGAGGAACTTTTAACTTCAGGAGAAAGAGGAAGGTGATTCTAATAAGACTTTTTTAAAAAGCCCCAAACATCTGTACATCTGCACATCTGTCTGATAAACCCTCAGGGGGAAAAGAGCTGAAACTAATTATCATGTGACTTCTGATTAGGAAATAAGGATAAAATATCAATGTGTGTAAAGTAGAATAATAAACAAACAGCTTTTATACTTTATTGAAATACATTTGGTTTTACCTTGATCCTCAGGTGTCAGTGGAGCGCTGGAAGAAAAATGACAGACAATTAAAATGTGAGTGATATTTGCAGATGGGACTTTTACGTCAGAGTCAAATCGACTTCTCTTATTGATAAATAAACATTTTCAGGTCTTTAAATGTTTTTCAGTTACCCTGCTGAAGGTTCCACCACCAGATCAGGCATCCCCGTGGACGCCCCCGGGCTCACCACAGGCCCCTCGTGGTCCAGGATAAAAACCTCATCCTGACAGATCTCCGTCACAAAGTGGAGGTGCTCCTGCAATAACACACATATATATATAAATATATATTTATAAACATAGGATCAGACACTGGGCTGAAAATCATCCAACTCACCCATCAAGCGGTTATTTAAAATATTAAATGTTTACCTGAGCTTTGTCGATACGATAGAAGCGATCAGCTGATGTTGCTGCAGAGACATGAACATCAACAGGTTATTTATCATTTTACTTACATTACATTATGTATGATAATAATATAATAAACTTTATTTGTGTAATTTCCCCTCATCTATCTTTGATAGTTTCACTTTTCACTATCTGGTTTTGTATGTAAATTATTCAGTCTCTTGGATTTTTCTTTTTTTTTTGGTGCAAACTTGAAGTGAAGTCAATAAACCATCATAGTGAAACCTGCAGCTGCATCTGTGTTCATCTGTTATTGAAATAAAAAAAACCTCAGTCAGTGTTTCATTCACTCACAATCCAAGAAGCTCCAGTTGGGAGACAATCGACTGGACGAACTGGTCCTGGGGACGCCTCTGCTCTCGTCCTGGAGACAAAGAGACGGACGAGGTCAGAGTTAACGTCCCCTCACCGAACAACAAACATCAATAAACTTTATGTTTTCAGAAGGAAGAGAAACTCTGACATTATTTCTAAAGATTAACAACGAGATGGAGACGATCGGAACAATGACACAGTGGAAATTTAATTTGTGAAACAGAAGATAAAGACGTGAGCTGATTAATATATTTATTATACCAAGGTTTATATTTCACCACACTTATCAGTCTGTGAAACCCACAGAACATTCATGTGTGAAGCTTTTTACTGAAGTTAAATCAAGTCATATACCTGGTAGTGCACTCTGTGGCCAGTAGATGGCGCCTGGTGTAAGTCCTATCAAGCACAGCACACAGGATTCAAGGTTATCAACAAACAGACAAAGTGTTAACTTCATGTCAACTTGTGAACTGGGTTAGTGATCGATGCCCGACAGGATCCCAGTGTCCCCGCGGTGTCGCTCTCTTCTCCGTCCAAAAATAACCACGAGCGGAGCGATGGAGCCGCGTCATGAAATAATGATGAAGAAGAAGAAAGAGGGAGGGAGAGGAAGAAGTGGCGAGGAGAGAGAGAGACTTGCCTCTTGTAGTCTGTCGATGTAGAGTCGGCACGTCTCCAGGTCACAGTCTCCTCGTACCACCACGATGCCGACGGGGATGGCTGCAACACACAGACACACAAACACACAAACACACACTTTAGACCAGAGCTTCACAAAACTCCTAACCTCTGACCCCCAGAGGGCTGAGGGGGGGTTAGCGGTTGAAGCAACAATTATTTCACCTTTATCTCCATTTTATGTTCATTATGAAGGAATCACAGTTTTTAACAGTTAATTAGATAAATCTCAAAACTATTATATTATCTGTAATGAGTCTAAAGCCACGTTTCTAAATCTAAACTCAGAGAAGGTCTGATCAGAGGTTCCTTGGTCGTCATCAGATCAAGTGTAGAAACACACACAGACACACACACTCACAGATGTCTCTGAGGCGCTCTTTGTCGTACTGCAGCCGGTCGTACTCCTGGAGGCTGATTCGATTCACTCGCAGACGCAGACGATCTGGAACTGCATGAGGGCTAGAAACACAAAAAAAAAACACGTGCATGTACGTGCACAGGCACACAATTCAGACGTGTCCAGACATACAATGATAAGGACACACATGCATACATGCACGCACAGACTCACAAATCAGAGCTTTTGCAACACGGTGACATTGAAATCCTCCCGTTCTGTTAAACCTCGAGTTACAGGCGAGAACTTTTTAAACTGAGCTCGAGTTAAACACGTCTGATCTGAGGAGGTTGTAAAAAGTTGTAAACTCTCCCTGCCATGTAATAAAGCAGGAACACAAAGGGCTCGGCTCTCCTGACGCATCACCAGCACGATTCTGTTTGAGTTTGAGGTGGGCCGACATTCTAAAGTCAATGTTTGTGGGCAATGTTGCCTTCAGCGAGGAAGAAGGTTGAACACTGACGTCAAACACACGGTGGGCGAGAAGCTAAAGTACAATGAGGAAAAATCACCCAAGTGCCGAAACCTCAAAAACTCAAGAGCTCGACTTTCCTGTGAAGCAACAGAGCAGTCGTGAAATGTTTATATCGTTTATTCTTCTGGGAGTAGGAGCTTCTCTGAGGGAAACACGTCGAGTGAGAGACTGAGTGTAAAACACAAGAGACGACGACCTGAAGAGAAACATCTGAAGCACATGAACTGTTAGAAACGCTTCATCATGCTGCTGGAGACACATTCTCCCTCTCACTCCTTCATTCACCACATTTCACACAGACAGAAACTCACCACACAACCAGGGTTCAACCAGTACGAGCTCTACTGGGAAGGATTTGTTCCTAATGTGGGTTTAAGAGATTTCAAAACCAGTTCAAACTAATTATGATTTACAATTTGGGATATTTTAGATATATTAGATATTAGGTAAATTCAGAGAAATCGAGGATAAAGTCAAAATATAACATGAAAAAATAAGTTTTATTAAAAGAATTATGTTATTTTACCCGATTAAGTCTTACTGTTTTCTATATTCTTTTAATATTATTGTAACTTGGCTTTACATTATCGTTAATATACAATAATCTGATTAAATATTGGTTGAACCTGAGACGAACCGTAACACACCGTAACACAACAATGACAACTCGTTCATTCACATGTACACAAACACAGAGTGACACACAAACTGTGACAAAGGGCTCAGGTACTTACACAGAGAAGGAGTCGGGGGGAGCAGAGAGGCGGCGCAGATCAGCTGCACACACCTTCTGAATACTACGGCCGCACACACACACACACACACACAAACACACAAAGAGGAGAGGAGGACAAACAAGGGGAGGAGAAACATGGGGGAGATGAAGAGAGAGGAGGAGAGGAGAAGGAAATCAAGGTTTAGGAAAGGAGAGAGGATGAAAAGAGTGGGGAGGAGATAAGTAGAGGAGAGGAAAACAGATGAGGAGGGAAGGAGAAGAGGTGAGGGAGAAGGAGAAGGGTAAAGGAGAGACACAGGAAGGATAGAGGAAGGGAGAGGAAATAGGAAGAGGACAAAATGGAGAGAATGCGACATAAAAGGAAACAAAGGAAATGAACAAAAGGAGAGAAAAGTAAACAAAATAAATATATAATCAGAGATATTCCAGGAGGTAGAGAGAAGGAGAGAAGAGGGGAGGAGGAAAAGAAGGAGACGAACAGAGGAGGAGGGACAGACGGAGAAAAGCTCAGAGGTAAGTAGACAAACATGAAGAGCACAGCAGCAAAGCAAAGACACTTTGTGATCATCAGTTCTTCTTCCTCTCACACAGACTCACACAGGAGGAGTGATTAGTGCCACGAGGACGGAGCGGTGTTAGTCGGCAGGTGTCACAGGTTAGAGTCCGGCGGAGGAGTGCAACCTTTCTTAACTCAAGTTCTACGTATTTGGTTATTTATCATAAAGTTGATGGATAAATAATAGACTGTGGTTATATAAAGATGGACGACTGGTTTCTTCTTTCTCCCACTGTCCAGATGTGGAACTGATTCTGCTCAGTGGCGATTTGGGGCGGAGCCAAGGTATCAGTACACGCTCTCGACCAATCGTGAGTCGGTCTCAGCCCGTTTTTATATCAGCAATTAACTAATTAAAACCAAATGTAAGAGATAAGAACGTTACTTAAAATGATAGAATCAACCTTTGACTCACATGGAGGAGGTGCGGTTCATCACCTATATTACAGCCAGCCACCAGGGGGCGATCGAGACAACACTTTGGTGTCATTGCCAATCACTTTAATTAAATCTCTGACAATATAACGTTAGTGCAAATGTTTAACTCCCAAACATCGATCAGGCTGCATGAAGACGTTCTTTCTCTCCACGCCGCTCTGTGCTGCTGCCTCGTCCCGGAGAGAGAAATCAATAAGCGAGTCCCGGTGTTCGGCTCCTGAGACGAGGAGCACAAACCACCGTGTTGTGTCGCTTTGTCACCGGAGACGCGGCCGGTGGTTGTGTTGTGATTACTGCCGGAGGACGACATCACACGTCCGTCCTCCGGCTGGCGAGATGAAGAGAGAGACGTGTGACACTGAGAGGAGTCGGCTCCCACTGAACAGACTGCGTGACTCACCGGTGAGAACCCGGGCTTTTACAGCACTGCTGGCCTAGTTCCTCACTGTGTGTGTGTGTGTGTGTGTCTGTGTGTGTGTGTGTGTGTGTGTGTGTGTGGGGGTGACTCACTCGTTCAGCAGGGGCACTGAGGTGCGTCTCTTGCTCTTCTGGACCATGTTGGCCTGATTTCGGAGGGAGATGCGGAGGGTGGTTGGGGCCAGACGACATGGCTCACCGTCCACCTACATGCACACAGACACACACACACACACACACAGAGACACACAAATGATACAACTATAATCAAACAGAGGTTTCCACGGCAGCTGACCAGTGAAGACGCAGCAGCAGGATTCACGCAGGATGAAGCCGTCAGGATTAAAGCAGCACTAATAAGAAACCAATACACTCATGGATTAAAAACGATTTATCAATTAAGTGCAGTCGAAAATTAAATGGATTAAAACATATATTGATCCAAAACCTCTAATTTATTCAGATTTAGAGGCGAACAAGCTTCATGCATGAGCTGAAAATCTGTTTAAATATAGAAGTAAATCTTTATCTCATGTATTCTGGCGTTTATAGAGGAATTTAATGTCCTGTGTATATGAGCAGACCTAATTGATTTGTAGCTGAGGACAAATTAAATAAAGGTTTCTATTCAAAATGCACAGATTTATTTAAACAGGCTTGTTTCCGACCTGAAGCTCCATCGTCTGATATCTTTAGTTTCTGGTTGTGAAGCTGGTGAGTGTGGGAGTGTGTGTGTGTGTGTGTTTTTGTGTGTGTGTGTGTGTGTGTGCTCACCTGAACTGGAACGGTCTTGAAGGTCGTTAACACAACCTCTCTGCACTGGTGGAGTCTCTCTCCGTGACCTCCGACCTGTAGCGCCGCCTGGTGGACAAGAGGGAGACGTTCAGCTCAGAGAGAGACAGACACTTAGTTGCTGTCTTCTCTTGAAGCTTCTCTTCTCTCACCAGTGAGGCCACGGTGAAGCCGATCACCTCGATGCAGCCGTCATCATGGCGCTGGGGTTCGAAGTCTCTGTGGTCGCCTGTGTTTCCCCACGGCATGGTGCCAGCACAGTACCTACACACACGTTGTGACAAAGTTAACATCAACACACTCACAGCAACATGTGACTTTCACAGAGCCACAGCGCCCTCTGCAGACACATGTGGGGATTCTCTCCTAACTCTGTTCAAAAACAAAGTTTCCTGCTGAATGTCGGAGATTAACTGTGGTTTTTAATAACTTCTGAGTCTGTTTAACTGATCCACAGTTCGACTTCTGTAAACCCAAATATTGCTCCCCCCATCCGAAGCTAACTGATCAGATGCTCTCCAGGATCTTGTACCTCGACCACAGGCACTGAATTAGTTCTCATCGTTTTAATGTCTAACCAGGGAGAAGATGCAACTGCTGGTGTGGGAGGATCTGAATCCACAGCTCCAGTGTCTCTCAACAACCTGCCCCCCCCCCCCCCCCCCCCACACACACACTTCAGAGGCTACTGACCCACTTTAGATTCATTTCATTACAGACTTTCCCTGGAGAGCTGCAGGGTCTCATGGTTACGTTGCATCAGAGGCTCAAGTGAAACCGTGAATCATCACAACCTCAATTGTTGTGTTGCTTATTCATAAAAACAAAAGCTGATGAAGATACGAAGGAGGCCAACTTGACATCTATCCACTCACCTGGGAATGTTCAGAAACACGATGCACTGGAACTTCAGCTCCTGGATCTTGGCGGTCAGATCTGTACCATCACACTGAGGAAGAGAGAGAACGTGACAACATGAGGGAGAGGGATTTATGTGGAAATAAAGGATGTGTGGGGAGGACGAGTGTTTTGCAGGTGAACAGAGCGTGAACTCATCTACTGAACTCTTCTGCTTTCACTGATGTGTTTACTCGTTGCTTCAAGCCTCAACCTCACTTCTTAGTTTTCACTCTCGGTTTCAATTCTGTGTTGATGTGGGAGATGGAAAGTAACGGATGGAGGTGAAGGTTCACCTCAGTTAGAGCCGCCAGGCACATAGTGAACCATCGTGAAGCCGCTGCAGCATCAGACTGTTGAACTCAGGTTTTTGAACAGGAGGAGGTGATGACTTTTATTTATTAAACTGGTGGTCAGTGACAGAGCAGCAGCAGCAGTGAGGTGTGTGGTCACTGATAGAGCAGCAGTGAGGTGTGTGGCCAGTGATAGAGCAGTAGCGTGGAGGTGTGTGGTCAGTGACAGAGCAACTACAGCGTGGATGTGTGGGTCAGTGATAGAGCAGCAGCAGCATGGAGGTGTGTGGTCAGTGATAGAGCAGTAGCTTGGAGGTGTGTGGTCAGTGATAGAGCGTCTCTGTCGGGCAGAGAGGATTTCAGTGTTTGTTTCAGCCGAGCAGTTGAAAGACGATGTTTCTAATCACTCGGCCGACATGTCGACATGGAAGGTGATACAGACCCAGAGAGAGAGAGAGCAAGAGAGAGAGAGGGAGAGAGAGAGAGAGGTGTTAACACTCACCACCACTTTGACGTGCTTGGACAAGTCCCTTGAGCTTCTCTGGAGGAAATCTGAGAACGCAGCCTGCACGCAGACACACACACACACACACACACACACACACACAAACAGAAAAGGGGATCCAATCAAACATTACATTTCTCTAAAAGAGATGACTCCCCCTGTACTCCTTCCACCGACCACTTCTTGTTACACTTCCCTCACAAAATTCTTATCAGACCCGTTTTCATAAAACAAGCTTTAAAAACAATGAATAACTTATCGGACATTCTACAAACTACACAAGTACAAGTGTTGAATAAACGGTCAAAACGAAATCCTGCTTCCACCTCAGATTTAAAGGAAATTAAACTTTGTCTCCCTCTGTCTTCCATCCCCTCCATCTCTCCTTCTATCACTCTTTCCCCCTAATTCTCCTCCTTCACTTTATAAACATTTCCTCTCCGTCACATTGTCATTCTGGTGTGTGAAGACTCAAGTTGGAAACTCACTCCTGCATAGAACATCTTGTTGCGGAAGCGACTGTTGAACTTCTCCGGATTGGCCTCTGTGAACACGCAGAGAAGAAAAGAAGGAGAATATATTAAATAAGCTGCAATTATCAGTGGAATGAAAAATGAAAACTAAACACAGTAATAGACTGAGACGTTTTTTATATTTTATGATATTCAGCTTCTCTTTCGCTCACAGCGGTGGAGTCTGTTGCACTAAAGGGAACGAGAGGGACCTAATGGAATATGAATAGAGATAATACAGAAGGACGTTAAAATAGATTCCCACTGACCTCTGGACTCGTGGAACTCCAGGGTGACGTGAGCGTCGAAGCCCAGGCTGAAGTAGTTGTTGAACACGTTGAGAGGAAGCTGAATAACACAGTGAAGTGATGAATTAACATAAATATAAATATCCAGGTTCAGCTACAAGCATCATTTAAAGATCCTCTTATCAAAATGTGCATGTTGTGTGCACATATGAGCACATGTTGTAGAGTCTATATTTGTAGATCTTTATGATCCTGGAAGTCGTTCCACCGACACACAGAGCTGACGTCTCACCTTCTGCGTTCCCTCCTCTGGCAGAGCAGCACTCTTCTCCACCAGCAGGTTCCACCTGTCGAGCTGCACAACAGAACCGTCCTCCACATGACACAGAACCTTGGACACGGGCTCATCAGTGTAACCCTGCGCAGACAGACACACAAACAAAGGCTTTGTTTTGTCTGACCAACAACTGAACATGTAAAGATAATCAGTTTACAAAGGAAAACTTCAAATCCCTCACTTTTAACAATCACAGTATAATAAAACTAACATTTTCTTTCTCCTCAAGTCAACACAGGCCTCCCTTCCTACTCTCTCTCCATCAAGATAGATTTTAAGTCTGTCTCCTTCTGGACCAGGTCAGGACGTCAGTGTGCCAAGGACACGCACAGCAGAGCTCACACCCGACACACAGTAAGTCACAGGGACATTCACACCCACACTGAGAGAGACGGGACGAGTTTGGTTTGTAAGAGCGAGAGAGGAGGAAAGAGAGGACGAGAGGAAATGAAAGGAGGAAGGAACAGGGAAGAGAAATAGACGCAGCCACCGAGACAAAGTGGACGGAACATCCTGTGAGAGGACGAACTGGGGACACCCTGATTACACTAATTACACACACGGTAGATAGGACTTCTGTATCTGACCGAATCAGATTTACTTTGTTCTGCTGAAGATGCTAAAGTCCTTCACTCGCCCTTCACCAGTCAACACTGTGCACAGAGACTGCAATCACAAACCAGTGGAGTAGCAAGGTCCAACCAATGAGTGCGTCCGTCTCAGCTGTGAATCTGGACATTTTCCAGCCCGGTTGTTATATCAGCAAATATCTAATTAAATCCAAACTTAGCAGGAAAATGAGCGTGTGATAATTGTATGTGTGATAATATTAATATAATTTCCCTCGGAGATCACTTCCCTTTGATTAAAACATATTTTAATAATGATGTGTAAACACAGTGTGACCTCAGCTGGATTAAACAGACACGGGGGACACTTGTGAGTGATTGAACACGGGGAGGAGAAGCTGCCACATCCTGTCGCTCTCTGTCGCCCTCTGCGAGGTCAAGGCTAGGAACTCACCCCGCCCCAGTTGAGCGTCCTGGCGAGGTCATTTCCTGTTCCCAGAGGAAGAACAGCGACCGGAGGCTGGGGGGTCATCTGCAGCTCATCGAGCGTGGACAGGATCCACCCGACCTGCAGAGAGAGGATCAAAAGGAAAGAGTTATTAATAAAACACAACAGAAATATTAAGATAAACTCTTTTTACCTCAGAAAAACTAAATAAGACAACCAAACCATGAATCCTGATTTCACTGAGACTTTTGAGTCCCTGAGAAATGATGAAGAGCTTCACAGAGTCTTACCGTCCCGTCGCCTCCACAGGCGAGGATCCTCAGGTTTGGCACTTTCCGGTACAACTCCAACCTGACGGGTCACAAATCACACAAAGAGCAGCGTGAGGCTCGTTTGGAGAAGAAGCGTCTTTGGCAGAGAGCTGCTCTGATTGGTCCTGAGTGGCTGTAATTGGTCCAAGTTCCATGAAAATCCCCCAATTTAACGAATAAGAGGAGACATCGACTAAAACTGAAGGGATAAAATGTCTTTACTCTCCTCCGGGCTGCGATAACAGTCCCATTTAAAATGAATATTTGAGCAGAACATTTGAAATCACTCCAAGTTCATGAGTGTCTAATTCTAATTTAATAAAATACTGATTCTGTGGTGACGGGGCACTTACGCCTCCCGCAGGCCGCCCTGCGACAGGTCAAACACCTGTCGAGGGTTCAAGATCCACATGAACATCTGCAACACCTTGGCACCCTGCAGGGAGAAAAACACAAAACACAGAAAAAACGTTTTTAATCACGATACACACCCAGAGAGACAGTGTTGTATTCTAAGAGTCTATCAACATCACACATTCATTTACACATTTATAAACACAGGAATTCCCCTTCACTTCAGAACCAGCCTGATGTTCCACTGGCACTGATGAAGACTGAGGACACATGATGGGATCTGTTCTGCCCAGTGTTTCAAACACATGATAATGCCAGCTGATACTGGAGTGGTCACAGAGTTCTCTCTGGATCGTCACCGTGAGCAGCACTAAGTGGCAAAGTGCCGCGAATAGAAAATGTCACGTAAACAAAGTGAATTCATTTTACAGTCGTTTCCCGATGGTTATTGGTTCTGAACCTTCCACCACAGAACCGCCTTTAGAGAAGTGCCACATTAGAGAAGCAGATTTCTTACTGGTTGAAACCCCGGGAATGAGGAGTACAGGACTGATCAACTGGTCACTGACCACACAAATAGATGAACAACAACTGTCAGCCGACAAAACACCACAAGGTGTCAAAGGTCATTATCAAGTCCTAAGGAATCACACGTTAAAATTCATGTTCCCATACCGGGAGTTGAACCCGGGCCGCCTGGGTGAAAACCAGGAATCCTAACCGCTAGACCATATGGGACATGGCCATTACTGATCTTAACTGAGCTTTGAATGAACAAGTGAACATCTCTTTGTGCAGCAGTGTTGACATTTTGCACTTTTGGGGTCACGAGTTAGTCTCAGCTGTCAATCATGACGTTCTAATGTGATCGAATAACAAATTAAAACCAAACTGACTGAAACTAACTAAAATGACATAAACCATTTGTAAAAGTTCCCGACCTGGTTGCCGCCGCTCTTCGGATTGACGAAAACCAAGATGGGCTTCATGAGAGGAGAGGGAAGCGGCTTCAACATGAACGGACGCCATTTAGAATCCTGCACCAAGAGACAGAGGAAGACAGATGAGGGACAAGGTGCAGAAACAATAATCACAATATATTAATTGTGTTGATGTATAGTACTGTTTATAGTATATAAGACTTAATTGTCATAGATGTACTTACGTCCAGTCCCTTCTTGCTTGTCCTTCGTTTAAATGACGTCCGCTTTTTTCTCCTTGCCGAGTTCTTCAGGGAGCTCTGAGGGACAGACACACAACACAAACACACAAAGTTCAGTAGCTGGTTCACTGTCGTGATGTCCCTTGTGATGGTAATTAAAAGTGCAGTGAAACATGTGGTGTGACTGAGGGATACGTGTGAGAGTGTGTGTGTATGTGTGTGTGTGTGTGATAATGGAGACACAAACCCTGAGTTCCCTCACGCAGATCAGACATGTGTCAGCTCATATCACGTCATAGGCAACAACACACAAGCACACACACACACACACAAACAGTTTGGAACAGTCCTTCTATTACATCTTTATATTTAGATCCAACAAGTCATTTCTCATTAATGTCACTATATGGCAGCCAGTGAACTTTATCCACCACTGGACTGGGAGCTTTGCAATGGGAGCGTGTGTGTGTGTGTGTGTGTGTGTGTCTGTGTTGTCAGTTGTGTTTGTGTAGACCTGTGGTTTCCTGACTTTGATGATCCAGGAGGGGGGCACTATGACTCCAGCGTGGGCCCCCAGAGAACACGGCTCCTCGATCTGATGCAGCATGAAACACGTCACCTTGTTGTGGAACTGGGACCGAAACACAAACAGGAATGAAATCTCAATATGATAATTTGAAAATGTGTGTGTGTGTTACACAACAGTAAATATCATTTGGTACATTCTGTCCTCCTCTTACTCGAGTGTGTATTTCAGAGGATGAGTTACTTACGGCCAGTTTACACCAAGAACAACTGATGGCGATGATTTCTTTACTGTGGAAGAACTTCTGTTGAAAACTCTGCAGAGACGGAGACAGGTACGCTGAGGTAATTCAATCAACTGACCAACAACAACACTAGTGTGTGTCTGTGTGTGTGAACGTGTGTTACCTTTCCACATTGTCTACATTTGCCGTCTTGCCTCCGTCTGTGAACCCAGTGATGTCTCAGTGCGTTCTGCTGTCAGAGAAAGATTCAACACGCTCATTCTTTTTCTCAACGTGTGAACATGATGCACAGTAATTGCTCTTCTCACACACACAGACACACACACACACACAGACACACACAGACACACACACTTACATCTCTGAGGCATCGGGATCCTCCCTCTCTGAACGTCAGCTTGCAGCGGAAGTTAATCTACACGGACGCAGAATAAATAATTAACAAACACTGAATATCACTTTATATAAGCAGCAGGTTGACATATAACCACATGAATATTTAACAGCTGGAATTCATAAATACATCATCTACACTAATGGAAATTATGCATTCATAATAAAATGTACTACAGACTTGCCTACTCTATGTATATTTGAACTAAATTGAACAAATATTTGTCGGATTTCAAGGATGACAATTCTGGTTTACACACAAAATACTCATCAACAACAGTGGTGTATGTTGTGTGTGTGTGTGTGTGTGAGTGTGTGTGCATGTGCATGTGTGCGTCATACCTTCTCTAGCTGCTCTATGCAGCCGGTGTGAACGACGATCTTACAGGCTGCACATTTCTTCCTGGGGGCCGACTTCTTGAAGAAGAAAACAGATACAGAACACAGAGGGCAGTGAGATACACAAAACAGACACACAAACACACACACAAATACAAGCTGTGTAAAGACGCACACCCTGTTGCACTCTCACAACAGCAAACAAACACACAGATACACACTGAAATGTTCTCAAGATGCCCAAACATTTCACTTCTTCATTTTAAAAATTGCTTCAGCAGATTTTCACCAGCAGCTCAACACAGAGGCCTCAGGCACGAAAACCTCCTCCGTGACATTTTACACTTACAGTTATATTTCCAGATGCAAATAAAAAAAGGAGATGGTGGCTAAAAGCAAACACGTAATTACTGCTGAGGACGACTGACACTGTAAATCTGAGGTTTGAAACAAGATGCCTCCCTGATGGCCTTAGTCATTTGTCAAACTGTGTAACTGGCAATAAAGAATAATAGGCAAATACTCCAGTTGCCAAATTGCTGTTTGCCTTAGATGAATAATATGGCCCCGCTGCCCCCCCCCCCCCCCCCCCCCTCCCGCTCTGCGAGACCAACTAGTCATTATGGGTAACAGTATGCCAGCTGATATTGGAGTGGTCACAGAGTTCACTCTGGATCGTCACCGTGAGCAGCACTAAGTGGCAAAGTGCCGCGAATAGAAAATGTCACGTAAACAAAGTGAATTCATTTTACAGTCGTTTCCCGATGGTCATTGGTTCTGAACCTTCCACCACAGAACCGCCTTTAGAGAAGTACCACGGCACATTAGAGAAGCAGATCTTTTACTGGTTGAAACCCCGGGAATGAGGAGTCCAGGACTAATAAAGTGGGCATCGACCACACAACTAAACAACTATAAGTACAACAATTGTCAGCCACAGCCGACAAAACACCACAATGTATCAAAGGTCATTATCAAGTCCTAAGGAATCACATGTTAAAATTAATGTTCCCATACCGGGAGATGAACCCGGGCCGCCTGGGTGAAAACCAGGAATCCTAACCGCTAGACCATATGGGACATGGCCACTTCTAATCTTAACTGAGCTTTGAATGAACAGGAAGTAGAAAATGTCTTTGGCAGAGAGCTGCTCTAACGTCTTACAATTTTGAGGTCACAAGTTAGTCTCAGCTGTCAATCATGACGTTTTAATGTGATCGAATAACAAATTAAAACCAAACTGACTGAAACTAACTAAAATGACATAAACCATCTTTGAGAAAGTTCATTGACGTCCATTATGACTCCTTAGTTTGCTGCATGGCCCATCTGTAAACATGGTGGAGGCGGCTTTATTACGTTTATGATGTCGGTTAACACTGCAGTCTGCCACCAGGGGGCCATCAGGATGGTTTGGCATATGTTTTCATGTCGTCCATCTTTAAATATCGTTGATTCCACAGAGCAGAGAGCAACACATCAGGTTCATTAACAAGCTACAGCTTAACAAGTACAGATTTGCAGGGAGCACAGACATGTGAGTGACTTTACCACAGAACGGTCCGACTCTATCTTACATCAGCTCTCACTGCTGAGTTTTAAAGCCTCAGCTGCAGCCGGCACAGCGCCTGGTTCATCCCGGATGACTGAGACTGAATCAGCCGTATCCACAGGGCTCAGGTAGGAATGTGATTCCACTGACGTCAGCTTGTCATTGTCAGAACCCCACAGCTCACAACGCTGCTGAAATATTAATCTAATTAAATCCATGACAGCGAGAGAGAGAGATTATGGTGAATTTGTTTCCGCTGCAGCTCCTTCTTCACGTTCAGTGGTGGCGGCATGATGTCGAACACGGTGTAATTGCGTGTCATCAACGGAAATGTACAGACATGTCATTATATCCAGGGTTAGGGTGAAAGGCTTTTCTCAGCTCTCTATTCCGAGAGCCCCTGTTCCTTGTTAAAAGGTGCGAGGATGGAGAGAAGCTTGTTAATATCTGTGATCTGATTTCTGTTCGTCTGAACACGCTCGTGGTTCAATCTGTTTTACAGCCAGGAGTCGACCCCATGCTGGTTCCTCACCACTCAGATGGACCAGAGCAGATTTCATGCTTCTCATTTCTTCTAAATTCCCCCCAGAAGAACACTGAGCTGCAGCATGTGAGCAACATCCAGTTGAGTTCAGCTCCGACCCTTAACGAGTTCTTTGAGCTCAGCACTGAAATCACCGCCGTGTGTTTGGATGTTACAGCTCTGCGTGTTCTCTTTGTTCCCACTGCATCTTCTGATGTGAAATCCACAACAACACATTTCAACAGCACCTTCACCACCACCGCCGCTGCTGCTGCTGCTGCTCTGGGGCAATAATCTCCTGGATGTAACGTCTGGCTCGTGGCCAGCGTCAGTCCCGTGTTCAGAGCAGCTGCACCTGGCTGACCACAGATCAGCCAAACACGCTGCTTCACCAGCTTTTAAAAGCTAAACGTATTTTCGGTATGTCATCAGTTATTTCCTTTTAGTGGATTTGTCACTGCTTTGCAGAATATGATTTATGATGTAGGAACCAAATTATCAGTTGGCCAATAAAGAGCCAAAATGAGCCTCATCAGCATTTATTTTCTTTATCACGCCCACCGCAGTTTTGTGCAGCTAAATCCTTATAAGGACTTATGATCATTTATTTTAAAATTCTCTCATAATACAGTGAAGTCCTTGTTTATTATTCGTCATAATTTAATATAAATAATCACATCAACATTCCTCCTCTTTCTTACTTCCACTGCTGGAGAAGAGGCCTCGGAGGAAGAATGATAACTCCTGCTGCCTCCGGCCTATTTAATGATTTTATTGATTTATTTATGGGCTCCTTTTATCGTGGGATTTGAACCAATCAATCATGTTCTTTTGAACCCATGGTCCCAAAGTGCCCCTGCCCCTCAGAGAGCTGCGTTCTGTCCCTAATCTAAACTTAAATCATGACCAGTTTGTGCCTAATTCAAACCTTAAGATACCCACAGGTCACATCATCTCACCCCTGACCTTAACCATCACACTGCCTAACCCTAATTCTTAAATAAACCTCATTCTAGTTCTAAAATCAAATCTTAACCCTCAAATATCCCCTTCAAAAAGTGAACAAAAATTGGATTTTTACTCGAAATGCTCCACACAATGACACAAGCACACACACACACACACACACACACACACACAGACACACACACACACACACAACTCACTGCGGTCTTCAGTAAGCAGGTGTCCTCTCCCAGATAGCACAGCTCTCCTGAGCAGCTCGTCTCCATCCACAGGTGATCTCCGTTCACGGCGTTCTCCTGCAGGGACCAGAGACACAACAGAGACACAACAGAGACACAACGAGGGAAACAATGATTTAATAACTCACATTATTATTCTCACTCAGATCGTTTTCAGTCGTATTGAACTGCGACCACAGGAAGAGCCCCTTGTCAACAAGTGGGTCAAGCACATAATTGCTGCCGCTGAGTGGGTCGGTGATTTCACAGTGCATGTTTATTTGCAAACACACAACTACACAACTACACAACACACAACTACACACGTACAAAGAAGCGAGTGTCTATGAGTGCGTGAGTGGGAGGATGTCAGCTCTCTGAAAGGGATCTGATTTACTATCAATGCGTCAATCTGAGGAGGTGTTTATTACAATATATGCATTAGATATTACTCATGTTGCGTTATTACAACAATAACACTCGATTAATTAATACCTCAGTTGCTGAACATGCTTAATATTTGCCTTTTTACATCTAACATCTGAAATACGAGGATTTTATGCTTTTCTCTGTCACAGGTGAAAGTAGATTGTGTCACCTTTGTCTTTGGGAAATTATAATGAGGAGGAAAAGGTTAATCAATTTATCTATTCAAATAAAAGTCGATTCATTTATGTGTGTGTTTGCTTGTGTATGTGTGTGTGTGTGTGTGTGTCGTGCAGAGAGCTAAAGGCCAGTGACTATGGGCTGGAAGTGTCCCTGCAGACAGAGCTAGAGGGGAACCTCAGATCTGCCCCCACAACAGTTTGTCTACTTACACCTTCCAATTAACAACACAACATGTTTTATTCACTGTTAATTGCCGCTGACTGATTTATTTAGTACCTGACGGCTCCGTGTAACAATCCAACTGGTAACACACTTCAGATACAGGATCCACTTTAAGCACGATGCTGGTTTTCCTTTCTGGAAATTTTCATTTTTGGAGGCGAATCAAAAAGTGTTTCTCCTCTGATCATTCTAGAGTAAAACCCTCCCTCTGTTTCTGTCCCTCTCTTCTAGTTGAATCAGTTAAATGTAGTCGCCACCCTTTCTTCTGTTACCTCCATTGTAAACAAGGTGAAGATGGCAGAACTGGTTTTTCTTCACACGCTGTTTCAGACACATTTGCATAAAACAACCACGGCAAAACCAAAATGAGAAATTTACAAACAGTTAAATGCAGTCAGATGCAGTTTTCTAATATTTGCCGTTATTTTTATGTTGTGTTGTGTTTGATATAGAATCTGGTTAAGTCACAGATACAATAATTTATATAAATCACAGATAGAGCCAAAGATATGACACGTTTGCTGATATGAAAATAAATAATGCAGAAAAGATGCGATTACGTTTACTTCAAATTACACAAAACCCCAAAAAGTTCAGAAACATAAAACATTCTTTCCAAGCTCAAGACCCTTTTTCAGTTGTAGAAGAAAATAGATAATAATAAATCATTTTCAATTCCACGTGAAAATAGAGGAGCTGAAACCAGTCTGCTCACAAATCTGTTTGCTTGAAACCCCAAATGTCACCGGATGACTCAGCCCAACAGGACGAGGACGAGGGACGCTGGGACTTTGTGTGTTGTGTTTAAAACCCTTCAGATTTCATTTCTTTAAGTAAGCGTGTTGCAGGACAAGACAAATCAAATGTGTGTGTGTGGTTCTGACCGTCCAGTCCACGCCGGTGCGGAGCTCCTTGTTGGGGCCGTTGGAGGCCGGAGGCGGGGAGGGCTGCGAGGGGCCGAGGTGCTGGAGGCCTGAGCGGGAGATCGCCTTCCTGAAGAAACACATGAAAGAAGAGGTTCAGAAGCAGAAGCAGCTCTATCGTTCATTTTCTGTGACACTGCTCTTCATCGAGGCAGAGCGGCCGAGTCGCACGGAGCCTCGTTTCAGCTCAATCCAGCATGCACATGAATTATGGATGTTCAGAGACGTTTCAGTGGGTTCAGCTGCAGATATTTGGTTGAGGAGAACTGGGAGCAGCTTGGAGGAGCGACTGCCAGCAGCACTTTAGGGTGATGGGAGAGAGGGAGAGGACGACAGAGCCATTCTGTTAGAGGATGAGTCAGCATCCATCCATCCCTCTCTCTCTCTCTCCATGTTTCAGTCTCTGACTCTCACCTTCCTCTTTACCCTGTTCCTCAGTTTCCTCATCTCTGTGTTTCTATCTGTTCTCTTGGTTTTAGATTTTTACTGGATTTTAAGTTTTCATCACCACCTCCTTTATCCACGTGACAGAAACAACCTGCTTCACTCCACACATCATATGTTTCTCACCCTGCGGGGGGGGGGGGGGGTGCGTCTTATATTATATACTACAGTTTTATATACTATATATACTAGGAGTCTAATCCAAAGTACTGAGTTACTGTGATTTATTCTGACAGAAACATAAAGGGAAGAAGGAAATCTTAAAATTTGAGAAGCTGAAAATTGTTTTCTCCCCATTTTTGCCTTTTTATACTAAATTTATAAATACTTTAACTGACAGGTGTGTGTGTGTGTGTGTGTGTGTGTGTGAGAGTGTGTCAGTGGTTGTGGTTGTTGTTGTGGTTGTGTGTGTGTCTGTGTGAGGTCCAGGTTTCACTATTGATGTGGAGGCCTGTTAACAGTCGCATGCTGAGGCTAAGCAAGTAGTAGTTACTGTGAAGTTTAAAGTATGTAGAGGAGATGTATGTGTGTTTGTGTGGATGTCTGTGTGTGTGTGTGTGTGTGTGTGTGTGTGTGTGTGTGTGTGTGTGTGTGTCTGTCAATGAAAAAAGGTTGCATGGAGCATCTGACCTCCCTGTTGAAAGTTTCAGTGGACGTCTGTCTAAAATTATCAAGCAGGACAAAGAGGAGTCCACTTACACAACCTGTAACCTGATAACACAACCTGACACACGCAAACACACACACACTCACGACTACTGGGATAAAAATAGTCTTGCGTGGGTGACAACAGCACAAATGCAAGGACGTATGGTGACAGGACATATGCCACGTGGAACAGGGGACCACACACACACACAGACACACACACCTAGAGAATCAGACCCACAGGTTGAAACCATTGATTTGTCTGTACAAACCCATCAGCCCCTCTGGACTGGTCCCACTATAACCACGTGAAGAATACACGTGGTTTGTTCACTTCCTGTGTGTGTGTGTGTGTGTGTGTGTGTGTGTGTGTGTGTGTGTGTGTATGTGTTTGTGTTTGGCTACAATTCCAGGTAGCGACAATTCACTGTATTGCACAATGACGTACTCAACACTGAACAAGATAAATGAGAACACACACTTGAATATGCAAACACACACACACGGACACACACTCACACACACACACACCCTCTCTCTCATTCAGAGGTCATGGGATACCATTATATTTGAGTGAGTCCTAATCTACTAAAAGCAACAGGATCACAGGCATTAAGGCTCACTCCCTAAAAATCTAAACAAACAGTGTGAAGCTCTTTTCAAACACACACACAGACAAACACACACACACACACACGTACACCCACAGACACACTCACACACACACACACACAGTTGATTCAAGCAGATCTGTGCTCAGGAGAGGCTGTGAAGTCCATCAGTCTAAAAATAAATCTTGTTTTAAAAGCATTGAAGTAAATCGGTGTCGGGTCGTTCTCTCTCTCCACCGTGATGACATTTCCTCCGGGCGTCCAAACGGCAAAGGTTGTAAGATGTAATTATTAAATTCAAAATATGTTTCTGATTCTCTCTGAGATATAAATTAACAACATAATGATATGACTCATGACCATGTTACACGTATTCTGAAATACGTATTCTTTCTTCCTCCTCTTCATCTCCTTCTTGTCCCCACATCACCTCCACTCTTCCGGCAGATCCCCCCCTCCCACCCCCCCCCCACCC
This sequence comes from Platichthys flesus, assembly GCF_949316205.1. Taxonomy (NCBI): domain Eukaryota; kingdom Metazoa; phylum Chordata; class Actinopteri; order Pleuronectiformes; family Pleuronectidae; genus Platichthys; species Platichthys flesus. The sequence continues at coordinate 16,100,935 of NC_084967.1, forward strand.
CTAATCTCCCCATTTTCTTCTCCCACTGGTTTGCTACCTCCTTCCCTCTCCTGTCATCCTCTGCTCCCTCTCTCTCTTCCTCATCCTCCCCCTGCCTTTCCTCCACTCTTTATTCTCCTCCTCCTCCTCCTCCTCCTCCTCCTCCTCCTCCTCCTCTTCCTCCTGCAGAGGTGGGTTGTCTGCGTTGCTATGACAACAGCACAGCGGGACCATCGGCAGCTCATCCAGTAATTATACTGGTGGAGAATCTGCTCATGTGTGTGTCTGTGTGTGTGTGTGTGTGTGTGTGTGTTAGAGCAAATTTAGTGTAAATGCTGTGACTTAGACAGAAACCTAATCACCCTATGTGGGATGACTGTAACACACACAGAGACACACACACAGAGACACACACACAGAGACACACACGTGCATTTACCGTCTTCATTTCAAAGCCTACATACTGATGATGATGTAATATCTGTAAATATTACAGATCCTCTGTAGCCAGGCAGCGATCAACAGTTACTACAGAGGGAACTTCTCATGCACTGGAATAATATCCAGGTGATCAAAGTGTGTGTGTGTGTGTGGGAGGGGAGGGGGGGTGTTATCATAGATGTAAATAACAGCATGCACGGCTGCAATTTTGTGCTGCCGCCAATTTAACCACTTACTGCAAACCCCCCCCCCCCCCCTCGCTTTGAAGCCTCGTGGCGCCCGGTGCACCGACGCTTAAAGACAAACGGCAAAGTGAGAACAAAAAGTAAACAGCCACGGAAAATAAAGAGGCAGCTGCAAGTGGGAGGAATCCAGTGAACGTCTTCTGACTCCTGAAGCACAGGACGCGGTGATTATGTGGGAGAAGTTGACAAAAGAAGACACAACTGCACCAGTGTGGGTTTTATCTGTGCAGACAAACATTTGTTCGAGGTGGAGAGAGAAACTAGAGATTTACAGAATCTACACGATGATGCCTTTGTTCACAACATTAAATCTTAGGCATCAGAATCTCAGGGGTAATTTCTGCAGATTAGGACTTTATCTAAATGTAAAGTTCAGTCTTCCTCAAACCTTGTGGAAATGGACTTATTGCCCAAACATTATTGTTTTAAACAGATGATTTGTCAGTTATAATGTTTCTCAGCGGTGCAGCCCTCCACTTGTCAACTTGCCCCCACACCTCAAGGATGTGTTAAATTAACACATTATATTTTATTATATTATACTGCATTACATTCCATAATGCAATCTGACACTGTTCAATGTCTTGCATCTTGCATTTCACTTTTTATATCTTTTATCTATTATATATATTTTATTTAGATATGTTTATGTCTAAATAAATGTTACTTTGCATAAATATTAGAAAAAGGGAGTAAATAAGAAGTAAATAGTGATTAAATATATATTGTTTCTTTTTATTGCTTTTCTTATGTGTGTTGTATTTATTGTGTTTTTATGTTTTTATGTTCTGTGTTCAGTGTATGCACCAACAACCAGAGCAAACTCATTGTAGGTGTAAACCTACTTGGCAATAAATACTTTCTGATTCTGATTCTGATTCTGAGTCCCCACCCGTCCACACCGAAGTCACCATTTACACAAAGCAGCCTTGAAGCCTCTCCGAGCTGCCGGAGCCATTAACCTTCAGCCTGACGTACAGAGTGAGCGATGACAAGAGACATCGTTAGAAATTGATTAGTTTCCCGACTGGTTGACAGTAAAGAGCCATAATATGCCGGCTGAGGCTGATCGTGATCCCTGAGTAGAGACAGTTCACCTGCAGCCGTTCGGCACCGTCACTCACCTGAAGCCGAGGAGCCGGTGAAACCAACGCACCTTCTTCACCCTCCCCCTCCTCGGTGCGAGTCGACGGGCGCCGACGTTTATCATTATGATTATTATTACTCTCTGATGCTCCTTCACTTATTCCGTTGACTACGTCCCTGGTAAGGAAGTGGAAAGAACAGAAAATCCACCATTTCCGTGCACGCTCACAGCTCAGGTCAGGTAATTATGCCACTCAACGTGACAGGCAGCAGGAGACCTGACACCAGACACCTGAGCCCTGTACTGTGTCACTGTGTGTGTGTGTGTGTGTGTGTGAGTGTGTGAGTCACTGTGTGTGTGTGTGAGTGCTTTTTGATTCAGGTGAGGGTTACAGTGACGTGGAGAGCCGGGTACGATTTTCACTTGAGGTAAAAAGATGGGACCTGAGCGACTGCAGGGGCAGCGATAGAAAACATCATGTTTATAGATGATGAAAGGAGTCAATAGAAGTTTCCTACAGAAGAAATAAAGATGAGTGAGAGAGCACGAGGTTTCCAATGAGACACTGGATCCACAAGCTCTCACATCCGTCCTCTGGTTCTTTGAGTTACAACAGAGGAGATCAGCAAACGACAGAATGAGAGGTATCATGGAAGAGTATTTATAGATTAATAGATTTTATTTTAATACTTCAACCCTGATACATTCAGGAACATCATCATAATTGGCAGCTATTTGGATGATCAAGTTATTGTTTCTCTGAAAAGAAAAGCTTAATATTTTCAGATTTCAGCCTCTGAAGAGACAAATTTCAGCTTTTTTTATGATGGATTAATAATCAAAGAAAACTTTCATTAACTGCAGCGTTTGTCTAACAGAATATTTCATCATCTCTGCCTGTTCGCTCATTGTTTACACACCAGTGAGTAGTTTTCAGGGCGGCACAGTGGTACAGTGGTGAGCATTGACCCCTTTGGTTCTTGGTTCGAGTCCCAGTTGAGCAGGGGTATTTCTACATGTTCTCTCCCCCCCCACCCCGTGTCTGAGCAGGTTTGACTTGTCTCCTCAGGTGTCGTGTGTGAACATCTCATCACATTATAAATATAATTCAAGAGAAGGATTAAATGGTCCCAGAGTGCCCCCCCCCCGCCCCCATCCATCCTTCTGCTCTTCCCTTCCTCCCTGCCCCCCCCCCCCCCCCCCCTCGCTCGTTCCCTGACAGGTGAATCTGCTCTATTTATGGAAACATTACATAAGACAGATGACCCGGCAAGGGCAACTTGAGAAATACATGAGCTGCTGGTTGTAAATGCACGGACACACACAGACAGACACACACACACACACACACACCTATCAGTTCTGTTGAGAGCAGCATTTATCTCTCACACACAGTTTGAGTGATGTGGAGATTTAAAGGCCAAGAGGACCAGTACTTTTTTAAAGCCTTTTTATGACACATATTCTCATTATGGATTTATCAGCCCAAAATATGTATAGAAGAATCTGTACACACGCCTCAGGAACTTGTAGAGGACAGTCGCTGTGTCCTTCACTCGGTCCAATCTAACAAACCCCCCCCCCCCCCCGCTCCATTCTTCTGTTGCTCTGCCTGTTTCTTTATCTCCCTCCTTTCAATCTTCCCCCTTCTTCTTTTCTTATCTCTTCCCAGTTTCTCTACCTCCTTTCATCCTGTCCTCTCTCGCTCTATGTGGGTCAGTGTGAAAGGCCCGTTCGTTGCCGCTGGTGACGCAGCATGCACGGAGTGTGTGTGTGTGTGTGTGTGTGTGCGTGTGTGTGTGTGTGTGTGTTGTGTGTGTGTGTGTGTACAAGCGCGTGCACGTGAGACGGACAACATGGCGAGGACGTGCCTGTGTCTCTGCAGGCCTCCTCTCACCGCCTCAGGTGATGGGGTGTGATAGATGAGGGCTGATCACCACACTCACACACACACACACACAATGTAACACATTCAAAAACTCACAATGACTGGTTTTGTCCTACTGACGTATTTATGTATTAATTTTACATACGTGTGCATCTCCATTCAACCCAAGTCCGACCACAAGCACACAAACTGCACACAGAGACACACAGGAACCGGACTGCACACATACAACAAGTGACAATTGCAGGAAGAAATCCAAACACAAAAGACACACACAAACACACACACACACCGAGTTACTAACAGATGGTGCTTTGCGTGTGGTAATTTATTGTGAGTCTACACAAAACGTTTTCTTATCTGGACGACACTCGTAAATAATCAAACAGGAAAAAATGTCCCCCCCATCTGCCTGCCGTGGACTGGTCAATGTGTTTATTTTTCTGTGTGTGTGTGTGTGTGTGTGTGTGTGTGTGTGTAGATGTATGTTGGGGGCAGGGTGTGAAGGGTGTGGTTGTCATGGTAACCCCACTCAGACTTCCTTCCCAGTTTTATCGGAGCTACAGAATTCCTCTCTGTCTGAGCGTCTTCCTCCCGTGCGTCCGTCCCTCTGGACACGTCTCTACATGTGTGTACATGTGTTTACATGTGTGTACATGTCACCTCCCGCTCCGTGTCACTGCTCTCAAGCTGGATGTATCATCCCTGATCTGGGGTCTGCAGGCGCACACGACAACCAGCCAGTCACCCTCCTGTGGAGCTGCTCTGATTAGCCACTTCATAAACCACCTGATGCACCTGCAGACCGGGATAGAGCAGAAATCGTTGCTCTATATACACAACTGCCAAATTTACTCCTCAGACAAACTACACAACACTGATGTCTTTTCCATTCTGGTCACCTGTCGGGACTCTTTTGTCGTGTAGGTTATATGAACACAATAGATGTGTTTGTGTTGCATAAATCCCTTGGTGCTGATTCACAGTGTGTCGATGCTGGAGTCGGATCCCGGCTGCGCTGAGTTTGTCCCTCTACTTTAATAAGTGTAATATATTTAATTACACTCTACTTTTCTCTTCTCTGTATCACTGACAGGGAGTGGGTGTGTGAGAGCAGCTGCAGTTGGGTACACTATCAACTCTTATTAGATCACTGTCTTCACACACACACACACACACAGACACACACAGACACAGGCATTTCAGGGCAACACACACTCTTCTTGTGAATGCAAGTGCAACATGGTCACACACACACACACACACACAAGGGGTGTGTGACACCAACAGTTAGTTAATCAATAATCATAACCATTAGTTATATTGATAATATCATCATTATTGTATATTGAATATCTTTGGGTTTACAGCTGTTGTTCATGAACATTTCATTACTTTTTGTTGTGTGTTTTTCCTATGGGCAGTTGTGTGCGTGTGCATGTGTGTATCCGGTTGTGGGGCTGTATACAGGAAGTCTGACTCTTTCCCTCTGACCTTCCTCCCTCTATTTATAAGCGTTCTCTCTCTCTTTACTTGTGCCATTATTATTTGAACTTGGTGTTTATGAGTGTATCCCTGTTAAATATTACTTGTAGTACTTTATACTTCTCTTTGAACATGTTTTTCCATTTGTATGCATTGTACCACTTTGTACTATGAGGAATTTATACAAGACTTGTGTCCACGTCCAAAACTCAAACTGCTTTTGAAGCTGAGATTTTCCATTTGATCCATTCAACTCAGTTTAAAACAATAAAGTTTAAAAAATCTCTTGATTTTGCAGCCAGTTTTTACTTTGAGGTACTTGTACTTCTCTATGAAGCTGACGCAGAAGAAACAGCCGAGTCACTTTATCAACATCTCCCCTTTCCAGGTAAGAAATTAATGTTAATACCCTGTGATAATGTTACTAAGTTGTTTTGTTACAATATTATAATTTTTTTGATAGTTGAATTCGTGATTGTGTGATGTTTGTGCAGCTAGTTGTATCTCACTGTTATGTAGCTGGCTAAACTCTGATCTTCCAGTGGCGACATGGAGCACAGCACTCATGCTACGAGCTTAGCATGAGTGCAACAGATGTTGTGTGCATTGTGACCATGGTTAGCTTAGCAAGACACACAAACAGAGAGTAAGATGTTGCTAATGTGTATGTGTGTGATAAACGTTCACTATGTTTATGGGTGTAAATAATAAGGACTAAGATATTTTTGTTCATTGCCAATAATTTAAGTTAATGTTCAAGGATTATTAGGCTATAGGTTGTTACCTGTCCATTTACCTGTATAGGATAAGTGAATGGAGAGAAAATGCAAGACATTGTTGAGTATTTAATATTCAAAGTCGCTTTATTAACATCTCCCCTTTCCACCAACCAAACATGCAATCGGTTATATTACACATGCAAGGTAGCACTCTCTAATTGGGATCTGAGGAGATCAGGTCCTAAACGGCCTCCTCAAGAGTTTGCCCATTGAAGAGAAGAACCTGAGGAAAGATCCTTTCTTTTTAGGAGGAGGTGACATCAATAGAATCCTCAATTCATCAATGAAGACGCAGTCACACGTCTGTGTCTCCATGATTTGCAGGATCTCCCTCGCATTGCCAACTTTCTTCAGCAGCACTTTAAACAAGGCCTTGTGGATGTCCTTCTCATTTTCTAATGTGGTTGAGATCTTTTTATCAAGCTTGATCTCCTGCTGGGCCTTCTCTATGAGATTGTTGATGAGGCTACGCCCATTTACCACACTCGGTGGTGCTTTGGCCTTCCTTATGGTGTAGATAACCAGTGCTGAAATAACCGAGGCCATCTTTCCGTGATCTAAGTTTGGCGTTGACTTCTTTCTTGGCTCACAAGGAGGCTGGACTTCAGAAGCCTGCCTTGGCTGGACAGAAGTTTTGCACAAACTGTCATGTGGTTCCTCCTTAGCGTCACATTTCCCAGCATCACCACTTCCATCTTCTGAAGATTCATCTCCAGAATCTCCATCATCAGAATCGAAACTCTCCTCTGAATCTGAAAAATTATGAGAGATGATCCTGACTTCTTCATCCATGTCCTCTTGAGGGTCCTGGTCTTCTTCATCACAGCCCTCAGAAGATTCATCTCCAGAATTTTCATCTTCAGAATCCAAACTCTCCTTTGAATCTGAAAGATGATGTGAGATGACCCTCAATGCTTCTTCCAAGTCCTCTTGAGGGTCCTGGTCTTCTTCATCACAGTGGTTGATGGATTTAGTGGCAACCAGTGGGGGACCATACCCATCATCTGAACATTCATCTTCAGAATTTTCATCTTCATCATTTTCATGATCAGAATGTTCATCATCTGAACATTCATCTCCAGAACTTCCATCATCAGATTTCCCTCTCTGCTCTGACTTTCTGGGATGTGAGATACCTCTGACTTGGTAACCCCTGTGCTTGTGAAGGTCCTGGTCTTCTTCTTGACTGTGGGTGGTGGATGAAGAGCTCAAGCAATTTGTCATATTGCCAATGAGAGAGATCATTGTGTGGAAGGTGTCTGGAAGGTCATAGCTTCCCTCAGAAGTGTCTCTAAGCATCAAGCCCATGTGGTTGTTAATTTTGCTCACAGTCTCTCGAGCAATCAACCGGCTGAATTCAGATACGCTCTCACAGTATCTTCTTGATTCATCTGATGAATTGGTAGAGAAGAACTGTGGAAAGTTGTCCTTCATGTTCTTCACTACGTATTCCTCATCCACACCGAAGTAGCTTTGATCCAGTGAATTCTTCTGAATCCTTGGGGATTTCTTTTTCCCATCTAAAATGATCTTCTTGATATTTTGCTTGATTTCCCTGGTGGTCAGTTCAAGAATCTGTTTGCAGTTCCTGTCCAACATGATTGGGGACAAGGTCACCGGAGGGGGATTCTTACGGGTAAACCGGTTGAGTCTGGTTGAGTCCATGTTGAATATTTAGTTTTAGTAACTAGTTTAGGAACAATGTCTCAAAAGGTGAATAGATCTGTTTACTTCAGCATCTTCCACTTTGTTCAGCCAGTATAAGGACAATGCCTAACATCTATGTTCTCTAATAAGGTGGCATCATAGGGAGAGGAAACTCACCCAACCAACTGAAGTTTAAAGGTTAAAGGATAAAGTAAAGGAGAAGTAAAACAGGAAGTAGGAAATAGAGGAAGTAGGATATTGCGACATACTGTCAGTAATTTACCTTGATGTTGTTTGCCACCCAACAATCTTCTTCTTTGTTCAGTTTATTAGCGGATGGCAACCTACTGTTTTGAGAGTGTGTGAATCAGAGTTATCGAGGTCATAATAAAATAATTTTGAAATCTATACAGTCTCAGATATCTCATTAACTAAATCTTGTTTTAAATTCTAATTATATTCACCGACGGGGTGAGGCCCTATTGATATTGTAAATTAAATTTGAAATTGTTATTAATATTATTCAGACAAATGAATTGTCTTTTTGAGGCTTTAACATGCTCAAATTCTTACCAAAATTTTTGTGGTTAAAGTTCACTATGTTTATGGGTGTAAATAATAAGGATTAAGACATTTTATTTATAGCCAATAATTTAAATTAATGTTCAAGGATTATTAGGCCATTTCCATATATTGTTACCTGTCCATTTACCTGTATAGGAAAAGTGAATGGAGAGAAAATGCATGACATTGTTGAGTATTTAATATTCAAAGTCTCTTTATTAACATCTCCCCTTTCCACCAACCAAACATGCAATCTGTTATATTACACATGCAAGGTAGCACTCTCTAGTTGGGCTCTGAGGAGATCAGGTCCTAAACGGCCTCCTCAAGAGTTTGCCCATTGAAGAGAAGAACCTGAGGAAAGATCCTTTCTTTTTAGGAGGAGGTGACATCAATAGAATCCTCAATTCATCAATGAAGACGCAGTCACACGTCTGTGTCTCCATGATTTGCAGGATCTCCCTCGCATTGCCAACTTTCTTCAGCAGCACTTTGAACAAGGCCTTGTGGATCTCCTTCTCATTTTCTAATGTGGTTGAGATCTTTTTATCAGGCTTGATCTCCTGTATGGCCTTCTCTATGAGATTGTTGATGAGGCTACGCCCATTTACCACACTCGGTGGGGCTTTGGCCTTCCTTATGGTGTATATAACCAGTGCTGAAATAACCGAGGCCATCTTTCCGTGATCTAAGTTTGGTGTTGACTTCTTTCTTGGTTCACCAGGAGGCTGGACTTCAGAAGCCTGCCTTGGCTGGACAGAAGTTTTGCAAATACTTTCATGTGGTTCCTCCTTAGCGTCACATTTCCCAGCATCACCACTTCCATCTTCTGAAGATTCATCTCCAGAATCTCCATCATCAGAATCGAAACTCTCCTCTGAATCTGAAAAATTATGAGAGATGATCCTGACTTCTTCATCCATGTCCTCTTGAGGGTCCTGGTCTTCTTCATCACAGCCCTCAGAAGATTCATCTCCAAAATTGTCATCATCAGAATCCAAACTCTCCTTTGAATCTGACAGATGATGTGAGATGACCCTCAATGCTTCTTCCAAGTCCTCTTGAGGGTCCTGGTCTTCTTCTTTACAGTGGTTGATGGATTTAGTGGCAACCAGTGGGGGACCATACCCATCATCTGAACATTCATCTTCAGAATTTTCATCTTCATCATTTCCATGATCAGAATGTTCATCATCTGAACATTCATCTCCAGAACTTCCATCATCAGATTTCCCTCTCTCCTCTGACTTTCTGGGATGTGAGATACCTCTGACTTGGTAACCCCTGTGCTTGTGAAGGTCCTGGTCTTCTTCTTGACTGTGGGTGGTGGATGAAGAGCTCAAGCAATTTGTCATATTGCCAATGAGAGAGATCATTGTGTGGAAGGTGTCTGGAAGGTCAGAGCTTCCCTCAGAAGTGTCTCTTAGCATCAAGCCCATGTGGTTGTTAATTTTGCTCACAGTCTCTCGAGCAATCAACCGGCTGAATTCAGATACGCTCTCACAGTATCTTCTTGATTCCTCTGATGAATTGGTAGAGAAGAACTGTGGAAAGTTGTCCTTCATGTTCTCCACGACGTATTCCTCATCCACACCGAAGTAGCTTTGATCCGGTGAATTCTTCTGAATCCTTGGGGATTTCTTTTTCCCATCTAAAATGATCTTCTTGATATTTTGCTTGATTTCCCTGGTGGTCAGGTCAAGAACCTGGTGAGTTTCAACCCGGTGAAACTCACCCAACCCAATGAAGTTTAAAGGTTTAAGGGATAAAGTAAAGGAGAAGTAAAACAGGAAGTAGGAAATAGAGGAAGTAGGATATTGCGACATACTGTCAGTAATTTACCTTGATGTTGTTTGCCAGCCAACAATCTTCTTTGTTCAGTTTATTAGCGGATGGCAACCTACTGTTTTGAGAGTGTGTGAATCAAAGTTATCTAGCTCATAATAAAATAATTTTGAAATCTATACAGAGTCTCAGATATCTCATTAACTAAATCTTGCCTACGTTTGATGAAAATAACTTTAATGACATGATTTGTAACTCTTCTACCTGCTGTAATGCTGCTGCAATCACTACCATCTCAGGACAGATCGTTGGATGGCTGGCTGGATGAAGGGATGGATGGAAGGATGAAGGGATGGATGGATGGTGGGATGGATGGATGAAGGCGATGGATGGATGATGGGATGGGTGGATGAAGGGATGGATGGATGGATGAAGGGATGGATGGATGGTGGGATGGATGGATGAAGGCGATGGATGGATGGTGGGATGGGTGGATGTAGATATGGATGAAGCGATGGATGGGTGGATGAAGCGATGGATGGGTGGATGAAGGGATGGACCGGTTGATGAAGGGATGGATGAAGCGATCGATGGGTGGATGAAGGGATGGACGTCCGGTGGAATTGCTCCAATGGAAAGCTCTTGAAATATCCAAATGTCCAGAAATCCAGAGATGTGTTTCTCCAGTGTTTAGGAGCTGCAGCAACAGGAAACATCTGAATTGTGGTTTAAATGGATTTTCACTCTTCTTAACTTAAGTGCATCGTGGTGATAAATGTAGAATAAAGACCTGTAACGAGCCTGAGATGTTTGGGTTGAAGGGTCGAGGTCAGAGCGACAACTCGGAGTGAAATGTTCACAGAGAGGCAGTAAGTTAGTGATACTGACACCACACAGAATTATGATAAACGTACAACATGGAACTGTGGCCACTAGGTGTCTCTCGTTCAAAACAATAACAGAAGAGCATGTTGAGGAGGGCGTGAAGCAGTGTAGATTCACGTTACGTTACGAGTGACCGATACAAACAGTGGAAGGAGCAGCTAGCGTGTGTTTTTATCCGTCATACGTTGTGTGAAGTTCCAGCAGAGACGTACAAAGTCATGGGTAGAGAGGATTTGACGCAGGTCAGGTTGTTTATTACACATTCTAATGAAGAATGGCCTCATGTAATATCCTCGGGTCAAAGGCTGAGGGGGAAGGTTCTTCCTCAGCCTACTCAGCTGCTTGTGATTCATCACAGTTTTGTTTCGGTACAATCCACATTATACATCTACAGCATGTTTGACATCTCTTCCTTTAACTGATTGCAGTTCAGTTCCAGTTGAACACGCTGCCCTTCACTGGACACGGTGAAGGTCTGAGTGAGCGTGCCCGCCCTTCACTTCACTCCTCCACTGGCCCACATTAGTCCTCCTCTGGGGGGGGGTGAGGAGGTGAGAGAGAGAGAGATGGAGATCCAGAGAGAGAGAGAGAGAGAGAGAGAGAGAGGAGGCAAGTCAGATTAGAGAGAAACAGGAGAGTGTGAAAAAGAGAGATGGAGGACACGTGAAGTGAGAATAGAGAGAGGGAGTGAAGGAGGGAGCATCTGTAGGCGGCCTTGGCTTTGCCCAAAGGCCTTGGCTTCTCTCCTCCTCCTCCTCCTCCTCCATCTCCTTCACACTTTCTCTTGCTATCTTTCCCTCCCCAACTCAACCTCATCTACCTCTTTGCTCACTCCATACATCCACTATTTTATCTACACTTAAATTCAGATCAGGGAGGAAGAAGCAGATCCATACCAGGAATGTGGTTGGTCAGACATTTGAGATCAATGACTGTAAATAAACTAGTGACGTTTTTGATCATGTCTGTGTTTGTGGCCTTTATCCCGAGTGAAGAAGACTTTAAATCGGCGACAGAACAGAACACAATTTGTTTTTGTCGTTCAGGATCATTGCTCCCAGTGGGTCAGGACACCACACACCTCACACTTATTATATTTATACACACAACATCTTAGCCGAGCTTAAGAAGCACCTTCAGCAACAGACCTATTCAACCAATTGAACTGCTGGTGGACTCGTCTTTGTTTATTCTGATCACATCAGAGAGGACGGAAGATTCTAGACCTTAATTCAGCTTTAATTTAATTGAACTCGTGATACAAACATGCACGTTTACATTTCTTCTGTGACTGGGGCTTTGGTTGTGAAACAGGAGAGATTACATTGTGTTACTCTCCATTTTTTTTTTGTCGAGCAGAGTCAGCAGTGAATCTTTTCCAGAACTCCCACTCAGAAAACCCACTCTGTTTCTATAAGCAGAGAAACAAGAGGGAGAGAACTGCTTCAAATGTCTGTGGACTTGTATCTGTCACAGTGGTGGAGTGTCAACTCAACATACTGCTGAACGAACGCACACAGACACACACAGGAACAAATGGGGGTTTCTAGGGTGATATGTTTCATATATAAAGGGTTAAACCAGTGACACGGACCAAAGCGTTAATCTTAACAAGCCTTCGTGCCCCGGAGTCGACCCACATCGACACCTCCTCTCTGGAGGCAGTCGCTGCTGTGACCGTCTCAAACTGGAACGACACAGATTTGAAACACTTCTTATGAAATATTAATAAACCCATTTATAATTAGCCCTGTGTTGTACTCGCTTCAATAAACCATCAACAAGAGGACAGGGCTGTGATTGCCAGGTAACGCTGCGGTGGCAGGTTTGTCGATGCCAACGCCGCTGGAGATATTAGTGCCTGGAGAAAAAAAGAAAACATAATGCAGTCTCTTAATGATCTGTCGATAACAGCCCAGGTACAGCCTGCAGCTGCCGACTTGTGAGGAACAAGGGAACGGTACAAAAATAAGAGGAATCCATTTCAAATAACACAAAACATTCTCCTTCTCCATCAGTCAGTCTTCACACCTCCTGGAAAACACCACGACTAGATTTCTCACTTGATATCTTTCTGAGAACATTTCCCCTCGTGTTGGGGCAAGTGAAACATCAGGCCTCTGCAGGTGAGTTTTTAAAACGCTTCCAAAGAGGCTGTTCAAATCGCACAATATGGAAACTGTCAGGCTGCACAAAGACACACTCAGTCGACAGAGCAACACAAACTGATGCAATTCAGAGGATGCAAAACCTTGAGCTCATTTAGACTTTACCAAAAACCATAACAAACAGTCATCATGAATAACCTGCTGTGCTGATTCAGATCACCTGGGAGCAGAGAGCTTCAGGTGAACAAACGAGAACAGTGACGTGAACCTGCACCGAAACCTGCTGGATTACAAAATAATCCTCACTCCTGTCGTGCTGAGCAGATCCAGGATTAACATGACAAACTGTCTTTTTCAACCGGTTCTGTTTATCAGTCTCTCACACACACACACACTCGTCCAGTTGTTAACTCCTCTTGTACAATCAGACGTGTTTAAACAAAAGAGCAGCGGCTGGATCGTGGATGCGCTCACGTTATCTTCTGACTGTCAACACCACCTGGCTCAGACGTGAGCAGACACATCCCAGCGGGGTCCAATGGGCTGTGATTGTGAAACACAATAATCATAATTCAACTATCTCAGAAAAATGTGTTCAGATCTAAACCTGCAAACCACAGACGTCCCCCGTCCTCTCTTCTATGTCCTCAGACACGCCTGCTTAAAGGACCAACTCGTCTCTGTCCAGGTTTTCCATCAAGTTGTAGAGATGTTCAGATCTGACACACTCACACACACAGACACACACACACACACACACAAACTTGCAGTGGAGCGGTGAAACACTGCTTGTATTTCCTCCAGTCAGTTAATACATGTCATGAACCGCAGCCAGAACACGGGAGTGATACTACCCTCTCCTCACCCGCGCTCTCCCTCTTTCTCTCTTATCTTTCACCGACACCTACATAATTACACAGTCTGTCAGTGTGTGTGTGTGTGTGAGTGTCTATGTGCGTGTGTGTGTGAGTGTGTGTGTGTGTGTGTGTGTGTGTGTGAGCAAGTAATGTGGGGGAGGCATCAGATTCACGCTGTGCATCTGTATCTGACCTTTACTGCTTAGAATAGACACACACAGAGAGAAGACAGCGGAGAAAATGAGAAACAGATAGAGACCGAAAGATAAAAAGAAGATGAGAGCGAGCGGGGGCAAAAGTGAATACAAAGGGGAGAAGGAAAGGAGGGAGGGAGGGAGGGAGGGAGGGAGAAAAGAGAAAAGTAAAGTAAAATGTGGAAACAGAACATGAAGGATGGATGAACAGATGGGCGGATTTTTAATGGTTCTTCACTGTTAGGATTCAACACTGAATAACTGTTTTATATTACAGTAAACTATTTATCTTTTGATTTGGGGGAATTCTTTTATATATATATATCATTTAATTGATCTTAAAAACAATAATCAGCACACAATCTCTTATTTATAATATAAGGAAGTCAGAGAAAAAGAAAAAGTGTGAGTGTGAAAATAGATCTGATATCGTTACTGTACTTTTACATTAACAGTGGGTGAGTCACAAAAAAGGGAAATGTATCATCTCTCTGCCCTCGGGTTACAGCTGCCTAATAAAATTAATAATTTCAAAAAGACTCTCATCTAACCTGAGCAATTAGTCCACACACACACACACACATGGGATAGAGAGAGAGAGAGAGAGAGAGAGGGAGAGGAAGAGAGAGATGAAGATGCTGTCTCACTAATTATAGCGTGTCCCTGCAGCTGAGGTCCACTGGGCTGTGTGTGTGTGTATATGTGGGTGTGTGTGTGTGTGTGTATGGGTGTGTGTGTGTGTGTGTGTGTTTGTGTGTGTGTCAGGCACCGGAAATCACAAAGGAAACACTTGGCTGCAGGGAAAAGCAGAATATATATCTATAGATTAATTAATTATGAATATGTCTGATTCATTCAAATATATTGTCGTTTACGTACCGAGTCACATTTATAATTTGTGCATGTGTGAGAGAGAGCTGGAGTTTGAGTGGACACTCATCTGTCTGAGTGCTGGAAGATGATCAGTGCTCAATAATCCTACCTGCGTGTGCATAGACACACACACACACACACACACAGTTAATCCGTGTTTACAGTATGATAATGGTGGTGTATTAGTGTTTGTGAAGATTAAGAGAAATCTATAAATAGTCCAAAATGTAAATGGTTCTCTGGTTTCAGTCTCTTGAATCTGAGAATTTGACGTTTCATGTTTAATCGATGATGAAAATATCTACTAGCTGAAGACCTGACCCTTCCATGAAACTACATTTAAAAGATGATCACACCCGACGATAACTTCATGAGAACAAATCAAAGTACAACTTCGTCACACTCTTAGGATCAGAGGTGAAGATCGTGAGACTGAACAAGAAAACTCATTAAAATCACGGAGGCTGCGGAGGATGAAGGTTTATTTTTCTGCTGCTGCTGCTTAGATACTGGAATAAAAATAAATGTCACGCTTTCTCCTTAACAATTAAATGTTGAATAAATTGAAAAAAAAAATATTCCAGGCTCTGATACCACGCCACAAAATCTTTTTATCCTCATATTGCAGTTTTTTTATCTATTCAAAGCAAGATCAGTAGAAACTAGAATTATAGAAGTAGGAAAATATGAATCCAACACCTAGTTCCAGACTCAGATTATCAATATGAACATTATATCAGAATATGATATTCTTACTGTATATATTGTGGTTTTATGTCCGATTGTTGTTTTTATGTCCAATGCACCAACCACACCAAGACAATTACCTGTATGTGTAAATATACTTTGCAATTAAAAGAATTTTGATTCTGATTCTGATATTCTGAAACAAGAGTGAGACTGAGAAGGAGCAGGGGCAGGAGCAGGAGCAGGAGCTGGAGCAGGAGCAGCGGTGATGGAGTCAGTGTCACCTCAGCAGTCGACTCCACAGGTTCATTATCGGCTCGATCTCGACAGATGGGCTTGTTGGGAGGAGGCGCAGCTGATCTCTCTGACCAATCAGGAGTCGTTTAGAGGTGAGTGTTTCCTCTAAGTTCACGAATCAGCTTCTTTTCTTGTGTGTCACTTACTTTACTATCGTCAACGCTGTAAATATAAATAGATCCAGAATCCGACCTGCCACAGTTCTCGAGTACCACCTCAGGGGGGAGGTCTAATTATTTCTTATTAATTAACTTAACACATCTCTCCCTCAGAACCTTTCACGCCTTCAGCCCTACATGTTATTTTCATATAATTGAATAATATCTTTTGGTTCTAATTATATAAACACATCAGTTATTACCTGCTGATCATCGTACTATGAAGCAGAAATCCCTTCATACTAATACACAACAATAAAGAACCTGAAGTGGTTTTCCTTCTCTCTCTCTACAGTCTGTTGAGTGAATTAAGTGAATTATTTTAGCAGATGGAAACTTACACCCCGCTCTGTGTTGTACCTTCACTAAATTTACAGCTTCTTCCAGGCCTGTGCGTCTTTCCTGTGCGTCTGAGGAATGTAAACAGTCATGTAGAGACTAGCATGTGGTCAGGGCAGAGCGGTCAGGGACGGCTCTTCTCTCCCTGGGGTCGAAAACCACAACAGGCTTTGGTTCCATTAGAGCAAATTCAGTGGGATTGGATGACGCTGGTATTGATTTGGTCGGTGAGCGGCTGCCAGGACGATTACACTGAACTGTCAGATCAGTTTCTGTGGCTCAGAACAACAGTTTCCTCTTCAGGTTAGTGAAAGACAATGAAGCACTTTGCAGACTCCGGGGAATGTCCTGCTGTATTCACCCGTGGACCCACTGAGGCATTCCCCAGAGATTTGACAAGGGGGCCGGCAATAAAAACTCCAGAGAATGTCCAGAGCGTCTGACACTCCAGATAATTCCAGGAGATTAACTGGAGTTCAGAGCATCAGAGGTTGATCAAAGTGAGAGGTTGAACTTAGCGAAGCCAGATCTTTGTGAAATACTCACAAAACACAGGAAAGGGTCACAAATGGCCACACAGACCAGTGTCTTGCAGAAACCTTCCTTTCACAACAAGCCCCTGATGGAGAAGGAAGTAAATGACTAATCTTCGACATGTCATGGTTTCTCTTGAACGAGGTTCCTCTTTTACACAAGTGAGAGCCACTTCTCTGTTCGCTCTTGTTTTTGCATTTCGCCCTCTTTGTTCAGTTCCATTTCCAAAGCGGGAAAAGCCTCTTACAGCCAGACAGACGACTAATAAGGAGCAGCTCCTGTCGGCCAATCCCCCTTAATGCCTCAGCACACAGCATTATGGGCAAAATAACCCCCCGACACACACACACACACACACACATGCTCACACTCTCAAAACACTCCTGAAAAGGCCAGGAAGGCAAAGAGAGGGAGGAAGTCTGAAATACCACTGTTCTAAAAAGAGACATCCCCATTCCTCTTCTCAGAAAATGACTGATGTGCTTAAGTGTAAATAAACGCACCACCAGCCAAGGGGAACCAAGGTCTTTAGTGCGTGTGTGTGTGTTTTTCGGTATGTGTGTCTGTGTGTATGATGCGCGTGGGCAAAGATACACAACAAATCATTGTGCTGAACACAGACAGTAAATCCCCTCAGTGTGTCGCAACATGTATGTCTATTACAAACTGCTTCAATTCAGTTTGACCTTAGCTTGACCTTGTCTTCAACATAAATACACACCGACTCCATCCAACACTATTGTTTGTAAATGGACCAGCATCTAGCACTATAAAAATATTTACTAACACTATAATGTAGTTATTAGGAGGTGTAGGAACACAGCCGATATGAGCCTCACGTCACTGGCAGCATTTATTTTTGCATTTTTAAATTGATAAAACTCGAGTTACTTTTACTAAGATGCAGCCTTTGATGTAAAAAACTTTTAGAAAACTGTTTCAAGCCTCTCTGACCATCAGGCTGAGGACATTGTGGAGACGTCCATGTACAGGAGACAGTCACAGGTGGTTCACAACAGGACCGTGGCTAAATCTGGAATCAGCAGATCCTCGTGTCGGTTTAATCTTTCAAAAAGAAGCATCTGTTGACCTGTTGTGTCTCTTGAATCATCCATACTCACATCCCGCTTGCTCTGTCCTCCTCCTCGTCCTCGTCCTCGTCCTCGACAGGAAACAAGTGATCATGAATATGCATGTGTCTCTGTTCATCCGCTGCGAGGACGAGCGGAGAGCAGGGAAACTGTGTCAGAGAGCCGGTAGTTCATCCACAATTGGTGCTCTAGTCGTCCGCTTAACAATTCATGAGAGTCTTTAAGCAGCCCGGACTGGTTCCAGTGACACTAACACAGTGGGTGAAAGCGATAACCAGCTCCTGCACTGGTTTTATAAAACATAAAGTAGCAGCTTTCCGTACACTATAGATGTACAAGTGTATTCAGCTGAGAGCTCTCATTCCTTATTGAGTGTATCTGTTAGATCCACTTAAAATGTGTGGGTGGGGATTTGGGGAGCCGATGCCAATACCTACTGTATATTGGGGAGTAAAAACATGGCTGATACTGATATATAAGCATAAGTACATAAGTATAAACATGTATTTATAGTACTTTTTGCATAAATCTTTCTTACTAACAAACCACCCGGCAAATAAATGTTTAAATCAACCAAATCTAAATATGTAAGGCGACTCATTTGAATCTCAACCATTGGTTTATCAGATGTGACTGTTTGTTCTCTGATTCCACTGCACCCCCGTCCGAATGAGAAGAAAATGAAAATGTCCTCTGTGGTGACTTCTGTCCTCACAAACTCCACCGTGACTGTTTTGAACGAGTAAATACGTTGAGTGCTTTGTCCCCCGTTGTGTATAATGAGCACGTCCTCTGTTTTGGCCTTTTACATCTAATTTCCCTGGGGAAAGCCGACGCCATTGTGCTGCACTGTGGTGCATTGGTTGGTTACACAATCCCTGTGCTCGGCATAACATTACAGAGGTTTCTAAATGTGAAACGTCTCTTTCTTTTAGGTAGTTTCCAGCTGCTGTTGTACATTGTTTATATGAAACAACAGCAGAGCTGGATCACAAGGCTACAACTCCATGAATGACTTTAAAAAGCCTTGAGGTATAAGTACTGTATGAAATCTGATACAGGAGACACGTTCGAACCTGTTGTTGTACACGTTCATTTGGATTGAAAAACACATGTTAATGACGCTGCCTTTAGAGACACACAATAAATGCATTTGACGAGAGGGAAGAGACTTGAGACTTGTTTCTTCTTCTTCTTTCTGAGCTCTTCATCACACGAGTTCCACATCAGTAGCAGCAGCTTATTGGTTAAAAATAAGACGGGGACCTTAAATGCCCTGATCTTGTGCCTGAAGAAACTCAAGGAAGTCTCACAAGTTATCAAGCTTGTTCTATTTTTAGAGCCAGAAACCTTCTGTGGCTCCACCTCACGTCTCACTTCTCTAATCGAGTAATTCAGTAACTGTCTCAGGGCGTGTTCACACCTTGATTGGTTCCTCGGACCGTGGCACAGACCAACAGGCCAACATCTAGTGGGACCAGAAGAGGAGTTCTGGGTCTGGATCAAACTGGAGCGTGGTTCTGTTTGCAGAGTGAAAACACTTCAGGACATAGGACAGACGTTTTAGGACAGACGTTTGGACCAATCGCAGGAAGTAGAGACAGCAGTTGACAATAGAAGAAGAAAAAGACGAGGAAGCAGCTGCAGTCCTCTGATGTCTTACGATGTAATGTTTGAACCCCGAGGACGTTCATTCATTTGAACTAGTGTGGAGTACTGCGCCTGAAGGTGGCGACAATAACAACAACTTTGTTAAACCAAACGCTCGTCTACAACCAATCAGAGTCAAGTACAGGTAGACTCCGCCCACGTATGTGATGACGACAGGACGCACGTCAGTCAGACACAATTCTTTCGTCCCTAAATTACAATGTGAAACCAAAAGTAACCAGATCAGAAGGAAACAAGGGAAAATGATTTCAGGTTTCAAAATGTGTCTCTGTCATCATTCTTCACCAGCTTCTCGTTTTCATGTTTGTCGCGTTGTGAGAACCCTTTGAATCGGGCTCAGAATGAAACTGCCCCTCTTTCACTTCTCTTCCTCTCTCTCTCTCTCTCTCTATCTCTTTTATTTTGCGTCCCTCTCTGTGCTCCCCCTCTTTGTATTTTGTCCTAATTGAAGGCTGAATAGTGAGTTTTATATTCCGGCAGCGTCAGATGATGAAAGGCCTTTGATGGCTGTTTACCCCTGCAGGTGGTGCACAGCGGTACAAACATGAGATACATTTTCATCTTTTCATGTTTCGCCTCTCGCCTTGTTCTCCATGCACCCTTCTCTCCAGTCGCACACTCCTCTACTGTCGATTGTCTCCGCCGGGGGACGAATGCCAAAAAGCAGACGGGGCCGTGGCACGACCAGCACTTATTGTGATCTGCTGTTTGTGGAGTGGGCTGTAAACAGCGGAGGGATAATGTGACCACTTCCTGTCCTGTGGCTCTTTATTCCTGCGCCGATTCCCACGAAGGCGACGCTGAGAGCTCACCACATGACAAGCCGGGTGATGAAACTGAGCATTTGTTTCTTTGTGTTTTCCGCTCGTGGGCAAACCGCCTCACGTTGGCATTTGTACCAGCGAGTGGACGGTCAGGGGGCAGTTGGTTGGTTTCCCGGACGGAGACACAACGCTCTTTCACGTCGTGTGTGACTCGGCACGGTCCGAGGTTGTGACTTGGCAGAAGTGTCATATCTGTGGCGTAAGGAGAGAAGCCAGGGACGGTGTTTGACAGCAGAAAACAAAAAGCTCTCTGAGCCTTTAAGTGGATCCAGGTTCCACCGAGCTGAGAGCTGGACGGGGGAACCTCCACAAAGGAAACACGTATGAAGGGAAACATATTCAACATGGCTCAGTCTTACAACAGCAGTTTTTACATCATGCATATGAAGCCAAGTCGTCTGAATACACTGGAACCTTTAGGGGGTTTTGGACCTTTAACAGACGGCCTCATGCTATTCTTCTTCTGTTTTTAATTTAACACAAAGAAACTAAATACACGTCTTCCTTGCCCACAATAGCCAAAGACACCACACACAGAAAAATACACATGATGAATAATAACCACAACATTTCATCATCTTACTGATTCAAGCCATACTGCAGCTCCAAGGTGCATTGGATAGTTTGTAAGTTGATCATCAGTAAAAAGAGACTCCAGCACGACTGCTAACACAGTCGGGGTTACATGTGGACTTTTGTGTTGTGAAATCGTTTGTATGTGTGTTATGGGTTTGTGTTACTTTGGAGGTTCATAGTAAGAACATGACTCGATAACCGCAGCGTCCAGCTGCTTGACTGAGCGGCTCGCTGAAGTAATGTCCCACAAACTCACTGTCATGATGACTAACTGGTTGTCATGATACACACACACACACTCTCACACACACTCACACACTCTGTCATACGGACAGACGAGCACAGCGTCTAAGAATAGATAAAAGGAGGGACATTATTCTGGGAACACACACACACACACACACACACAGACAGAAAGACAAAGTGTGACGAATGTCTGGCAGATAAGTTACACGTGCCTTTATGCTGGCACACACCAAACACACACACACACACACACACAGACACACACGCTGCCTTTGATTTCCAGCAGCATCATCTCTCATCTCTTTCATATCTCCACATATGGTGATTCACTTCAAAGCGATGCAAACCAGCTCCTCACTCCTGAACCTTTTCTCTTTCACATGGCCGGTTCCACGAGGAGAAACATTAACAGATTATCCATAGCTTCAGTAGATAAGGTCAAAGGTCAAGACAGAACATGTGTTAACCACCAGCCCCCCTGATTGGCCCTATGTGTGGTCAAGAGGAGTTAGGGCTCATTCCTGCTGCTTGGACGTACAAAGAGAGGGAATCTATGTAGATCGTCGGTGTCCACATGCTTCTCCACAAAAGAAGTCTCACACAAAAATGTCTTCCACGCGTCCTAGGCTCGTCTCCATTGAAGGGGCGGAGCCTGTAGAGCAGCTCTTTATCCACATACGCTCGAATCTCGTTTATATCTTCACCGACTCTCTCTATGTAGATGGTTCCTCTTTTCATCTTGAGATATTTGCATTCAGTCTCACACTGTGAAGTTTGACAGTTTCCTGCTGTCCTCTCACATGCAGTCCCTCCAGAGGATCCAGACTCCAGGACGTCCCCCACATGTCAAACACAAAGATGTCAACATCCTGACCGACTGATTGACTCGAGCAGCCGTCAGCGTTTACTCATGATTAAAAAAGCCCGATAAGGTTTTTCTGATATGCATGACGAACCAGATCAGTCACCAGTTGACTGGGGCGTTTTCCACTGAGGAAGCCCCCCCCCCCCCCACAGACACACACACACACACACACCCTCTCCATGTGATGCACAGCCTCCTGGAAACCTCACGTAACCGAAGACGGGTTCTTCCAGGGAAAACACCCAGAGGAAGACGGCCTGTAAATGATAATCCAATAACAGGGAGGTGGCGCTGGTGACGCTCGGCCTGCTGGGTAATGTCTCCGTCTTACGGTCCAGGGCGGAAGTCGAGGAGGAGAAATAATCAAGAGGATCTGTCTAATGGAGTCTAACGGGATTAAACTGCACCGAACCCTCCAATCAGATGGATTTCATTCACCAAACTGAGCCAGTGGTTTGTGTTTTAATGGGTTTACATGATGCTCAATTAATCTGATTGTGTTGCTCATTTCATCTTCACTCACCGAGTTGAGCTTTAATTTATAAACGAGAGAATTTCGGTTTAGAGGTAAATGCATGAGAGCGACAGGCGGACATGTGACCTTGTCGTTGTGGATTCGCTCCGATGCTACACGGTCGGACTCGTTTTTTTTTTTCAGGAACTTAAATTGTCGCCCTGCTTTGTCACAGCTTCTCCAAATCACACACGAGTGAGTCAGCGACACACAAACAAGTTAAAAGGATTGATTTGACCTCCACATGCACATCACTGCCACGCATTCCTGACCGACAAAACTGCTGTCTGTGTGTGTCTGTGTGTGTGAGAGAGAGAGAGAGAGAGAGAGAGAGAGAGAGAGAGAGAGAGAGAGAGAGAGAGAGAGAGAGAGAGTGTGTGTTTGGTCTCTGGCCAGATTTCACTATCAACAGCAGCTGCCAGTCACACCAGGGTGTCAAGCTGCTGCTGGCACACACACACACACACACACACAAACTCACACACACACACAAACACAATCAAAAATCAATACTGTCCTCCCCCAACACAACACCACAGAGATATGCAGCACACACACACACACACTGAACAATAGCATTTCACCCCATGTCAGTGATGGATCAAAACAATTTTGCATGTCACTACATGTGCGTGTGTGTGTGTGTGTGCGTGTGTGCGTGTGTGTGTGTAGCAAGCCACAGCCAACAATACAATAACAGGTGTATAACAGAGATATATAGATATAGATAAAGATATAGATATAGATATAGATATAGATATAGATATAGATAACATATAAGATCACGCTGTGTCTCTAATCTGTGTCTAGCCTGTCTCCTCGCACCGACACTGTCCCCGCGTCCCGTTCCGGACAGTGTCCCGGCTCCGGACAGTGTCCCTGCTCCGGACAGTGTCCCCCCGTCCCAGCATCCTCCCCGCGCCGCACTCACCGGTACGAGGTCTGCTTCCTGAACGCCAGCCCACGGAGCTTCTCCTCCAGCGTCTCGGGCTCCATGTCGGGCAGGCTGCCGCTGAACGTGTCGCTGCCGCAGCCCGCGTCCTCCGAGCCGGCGCCGGACTCCGAGTCTCCCCCGTCGGCTCCCAGGGAGGCCACGCGCCCGCCGAAGCCGCCCGCGGGGCCGGTGCGGTCCTTCGCCTGGGGGTCCATGCCGGTCCGTCCTCCTACTCCGTGGAGCTGGACCCCCCCCTCCTCCTCACACGCGTCGGCCGGGGGGGTGCGGGGGGACCGGGGGCACGGATACCGGGGGGATGCGTGCGGGTGGCGGGGGGAGGGGGGCGGGTGACACGGCGGCGTCGCTCCGGGTTTGACCGATGAGGAGCGTGAGCGCGCTTTTATACCGCAGACAGGTACGGCAGCGCGCGGCCACGGGACAACGCACTGAGCGGAACTCACGAGCCGCGTCAAGCTAGCCGGGCTAGCCAGGAAGTTAGCGGCGCAGAACTTCAAAATAAAGGCTACACGTTCCCTCAAAATCTCCACCATTTTATTAAAATAAGAGAGTCCTTTATACTTCAAATCAGTAAAGTATTAATAAGTAAACATGTACTGGATATAATTGGAATATAAATAATGCATACAGTGTCAAATTGTATGCATTAAGGTGTTGTTGTTATAACTATTAGTAGTAGTAGTCGTAGGAATATTAGTCTTATAAACGGGTAGAAATAGTTGAATTAATCATTTCAATGACATGACATGTTACCTGTACATATAGTAATACAAAAATAATAAACTTGTTTTGTTGGCCTATCCTGATTTAATTTGTCCTTTTCTTTAGTTTCCGTTGTATTTATACCATTGCAGAAAACAAATGGAAAAAAGGATTTTATCAATATATTATTAGACATCAAGTTAATTCACATTAAAGTTGTAAAGCAGGATTTGATCCCATTATTAAGTAATTTAATGTTTTCATGTATAAACAAACTACTATGACACTGGTTTAAAATATTTGTATTTATTTTTTAAAGTATGACCGGAAGTAACACCTTTGAATCTCTGTGACATGACACAGAAACTGAAAGCACGAGCTGCGGTTACAACAAACGTCTCTCTCTTTCTCTCTCTCTATACATCTTCAACTCTATCTATCTATCTATCTATCTATCTATCTATCTATCTATCTATCTATCTATCTATCTGTCTATCTATCTATCTATCTATTTATCTATCTATATCATCCATCATCCATCATCCATCATCCATCATCCATCATCCATCCATCTTTCTCTCTATCCCTCATCCATCCTTTTATCCATCCATCATCCATTCATTCATTCATGCATGCTTCCATCCATCTATCTATCTCTCCATCCATCATCCATCATCCATCCATTCGGTCCAGGGAGCGAGCAGCAGGGCATTGTGGGATACCCCCTCCCCTCTTTTCTGCAGCATCATCAGTCCGAAAGTAGGGCAGAGGGTGAGAGTACATGCACAAGCTCACACACGCTGTCAGCCTCTCATTCTCACTAATCACTCAGACACACACACACACACACACACACACACACACACACACACACACACAAACACAGCATATGGACTGTGTGTGTGCCTGTGTGTGCGTGTCACTTGTCATGATGTTTAATTTATGCCTTTGTGTAATTTGCAGCGGTTCTCTCCTGCCTGTCACACATCTGGACACATCTGTCCTCCTGATCTCACTCGGCTGCGTCAGACCACCGGCCTGGTGAAGTCATCAGTGACCTGGAGTGAACCGTTTGACCTCCTGATCGTTTCTCCACAGAGGAGCATCTGTCTGCCGTCCCTGGCGTCACTGATAAATAAATAAACCCATGAAAACACACTGAGCCGACATTAACTCACAGATTCTGGTTGAGTATGTATTCATCTCTGAGGTGAACGTTCTGATGAGTAGAGAGATAAATTAGTACAAAAGGCGAGAAAACACAACATTTTAATATATAATGGAAATATTATGGAATAAATTGTTTTAGTTCATCAGGACAAACGAATAAAAATACAACAAAACAGAGAAAGAGTCAGATCTGATTGGCCTGATGTTACAACCAATCACACAGCTTCTAGTGTAACTCCCTTCCATGGATAAAAAGATGGCTGACGTGTTTCCACTTCCTCCCACTATCCAGAACTGAAGCCAACATATACGAATATTACCAGTCAGTCTCAGCTGTCAATCAAGATCATCTGGTTGCCCTCATAACATCATGATGGTATTACTAGCAGCATCAGCACCTTCAGGCGTAGTACTACAGTACTCCACATTACTATAGTACTACAGTACTCCACATTACTATAGCACTACAGTACTCCACAGTACTATAGTACTACAGTACTCTTCTTCTTCTTCTTCTTCTTCTTCTTCTTCTTCTTCTTCTTCTTCTTCTTCTTCTTCTTCTTCTTCTTCTTCTTCTTCTTCTTCTTCTTCTTCTTCTTCTTCTTCTTCTTCTTCTTCTTCTTCTTCTTCTTCTTCTTCTTCTTCTTCTTCTTCTTCTTCTTCTTCTTCTTCTTCTCCGTCACGTCGTCTATCTTTGTGCCAAATATTCGGTCACTTCTACAACAAACAAAACCAGTTGATCAATAAAAGTAAATGTGTGTAGAATTAAGAGTTGTCTGTTTTTCATGTGGCTCCTGGTGCGGTGTCACTTCCTGTTTGTGGTGTCACTAGGACACGGCTGTGTTGTGAAGCTGTGGGCCTGTGTATTGTCTCCGCGACTGTCAGAGTGATTCTCGCTCCTCATCATGAGGCGCTGCAGCCGAGCTATTTTCGGACGCCGGTCATTTCAGAGGAGATAGAGGCTCGTCTGTGGAGCGGCGTGTTCACCATGAGACTCCGTCCTAATGCACTTTGGCCTTAACTTAATTTCAACTTGTGAGAAAAATGCTTTGAAGCAAACAACAAATTATCATTGTCCACTGAAAGAGGCTTTTTCAGTTTTTTTACGTATTCATTTTTGTTTTTCAACCGACATTTACATTTTTATTTATTAAATAACTAATTTTGGTTGTGTTAATGCTCATATTCATGCTTTATTTGTCCAATTATCAATTTACAGTTACAAAAGTTTCTCTAACTCTCTATACATGAGTCTTTTAACCAGCATTTAAAAATTTTTAAAGAAACGATATTGTTGTTAATTGATAATTGGACAATAAGACCATTAGTATAGGCATTAATCCACCAGAAATATGATTTTCATCAATTTCATTTTTTTACCTTAATGTCTATTAGTGTCTGTTTGTTTGTCACCAGGATTATGTAAAAACTCTTAACTGATTTCCGACAGACAGACAAGCTGAAGTGTTGTGGCCCGAGTCAAAACTCAAACTTCAAAACTCTATCAACAATCCAAAATGAACAGAACACACACAGGAAGAGGAAGTCTCTGCTTTTACTACGGAAAATACTTTATTCGTTTGAATGCAAAAAAGACAGAAAGCCTATGAGTCACGTGACACAGAAGCAACACAGAAATGAAATCTGACTTTTGAAAAACGCTCTAAACAGGAGGAAGCAGGTCCAGAACATTTCAAATATGAAACCAACATCTCATCTTGTGCTTTCTACAGAGTGAGGAACGAGATTCAGCTCAAACAACAGACACAGGATGCTGGATGTTACTACATTTGTATAAAATGTCTGGTTTGGTCTGGAACACACATGACAACACGTCTGTAAAACACGTAATAAGAACAGATAAGAGCCACGATGACCTGCCATCATCAAATGATCACACTACAACCCAGAAACAAGTCAAACTGAAGCTCAGGCGTCTCATGATCATGACAGAATGAATCAAACGTTGGTTTTTCAACTGCACATCCCAGACACATTTAGACTTTCTTATTTATTAACAACTCATATTTACAAAAATAGATTTTTTTTTTCGTTTATTTCTGGGCAGAAATATGTTTTTGGTAAATGCTTTAAAAAAAGAGCAGATAAAGACTCTTGGAGCTGACAGGGTGCAAAGCGAGGATTAGAGGCCGAGCGAGGTGAACGCAGGAGGCGGAATCTGTAGCTTCATCTTAAAACTTCTTTTAAAGCAACAGTTTGACATGATGGGAAAGAGTTTAGTTTGCTTTCAGTGAGAAGATCGATTCCTCTGGCACAGAGTTGGAGGAGAACCTGGAAACAACGAGCGTGGCATCACAGGAAGTCTTTCAAAATAGATACGGCTCAGGAATTAACAAGTTTATATCATTAATTAATTAGTGAGTTTGAAAAGATTTAGATAAACAGATAAATAAGAGTCGTGTCTGCATCAAAGCAAAATAAACGAATTCCCAAAATGTCTTTTTTAAGATGAAGTTTGCTACTTGAAACATGTGGCTCTTTAAAATGCATTTCATGACCAAAACTAAAAGAATATGTACAGAAAGAAAAGCCTCAAATATTGACCCCTGATTCGCACACAGGCCAAACGTGTGAGACATGGAATCAACAATCCACCGTTTCTTTTTCCAAACCTCTGTAACATCTGTACACACCCCCAATATATAATGACGTGTATAGGTGTGATATGACATTTGATCTCCAGCTGCATTCAAATCAAACACTTTTTCATTCCACCAAACATTTCACAACGTCTCAAGATTTTTCCAAATAAGCGCAGGAGCCCCGAGCTAAGTCTCGAGTCAGCCGAAGGAATATGAACAAAATATAAAATAGCACAATAGAATAAATTGTTAAACACAATAAACGTATCAAAATGTGATGAATTGTACGGAATAGAATTAAAAAACATTTAATATTAAAACTAGAAAAAAAAAAGATTTCTATAAATACAGAGGTCCTCGTCAGTGTCCTGTTAAAAAGCCTCACCTGTCGTCTTTAGCTCTCGTTCCATTGGAATGAATGTCGCACTACGTTTGGATCGATTTCGAATTTTAATCTGAATTTAACAGCGTTTTCGTTTCGGGTCAATTAGGACGAATAAAACTGACTCATGTAAAAACTATTCAGTGCAACTTTTACTTCACGACGGAAGGCAACCAGTGCCCCCCCCCCTCCCCCTCCCCCGTCTATACTACAGTGTATCTGATTGAACAGAGATGACTGAAAACATAAATGACCTTAAATAATCAGCAGTGGGAACAACTACTGTATGAGGTTTGCTCCAGGACACTGAACCATGCTCCAGAGGTGGGGGGGGGGGGGGGGGTCAAAGGTCGGGGTCGGGTGTGGAGGAGGTCGGTGGGGGGGGGGGGGCGTCGACCTCAGGAGGTCTCGTTCACCGTTCGCTCCAGGTCGACCACTTTGCTGCGGCTCTCGTGCGTCAGCTGCTGCTCCAGAGACCTGACAAAAAGCCAAGAGGTGAGATGACGTCATCACATCTGTAATGAACATCTGGATCAGTGGTGTGGGGGTCAGGGTCTGAACGACAGGGAAATTACAATCAAATGAGCACAACGTGAAATGGATCAGAGACAGAGGTGAGACACACAAGACCACAGAGGCAGAGAATGACTCAAAAAGATAAAAAAGAGACAAAGAAAGACGACAAAGAGACAGTAACACACAAAGTAATGACGACAAGGACAAAGAAAGACGACAAAGAGACAGTAACACACAATGTAATGACGACAAGGACAAAGTAAGAAGACAAAGAGACAAACATGATCTGAGAGAAACAAAAACATGTCCACAAAAAGACAAACAGAAGAAATCAACCACATAGACAGAAAGAATGATGACAAGGACACACAAAAGACCACAAAGAGACAAGAATGACCAAAGAGAAACGAACAAATTACCACATAGACAAAAAATGGTGACAAAGACACACAAAAGACCACAAAGAGGAGGAAGATGATCACAGAGGTTAAAACATGCTGTTATCATCAGGTTACATATAGAAAACAGTTTTTGTGTTATTGCTCAGTCCTTGTTGTGTTCACACTAGACAACAAAAACCATGAATAAACAGGATTAATCTAATTTATCATAATCACATATTGAATTCCCTGATCTGCTTGTGTTGTTTTCTGTTGTGTTGTTGTGTTGTTGTGTCACTGTGTGTGTGTATCTGTGTGTGTTTACCTGTGCAGGTCCAGCAGCACGTTTGTCGGCGTCTGCGTGTCGTTGTTTTTACTCATGAAAGGTGGGTGTGTCTCCGCCCTCTCAGGCTCCGCCCCGATCTTCTGCTGCTCCGAGTGACGCCACGCTGCCATGACCACGGCCGGCGTGTCCTCCCATTGGTCGGGATATTCGCCGCCGAGGCCGAGGAGGTGCGGCTGCTCGTCTTCGGAGGTCGACAACAGATTCCTCGACTTCACTGAAAGAGTTTGAACGATTGCTTTCATTAATTATAATGTTTTTATTGGTTATGATTTAATTTAAAGGTAAACTTAGTGTTATAATATAAGACTTTAGAATAGAAGACTTTAAATAAAGATGGACGACATGAAGCCAAAGCATCTGGATCGCCCCCTGGTGGCCGGTTGCAGTACAGATCCATGTTAGTTCTTGGGACCAAACTACAAAGTTCACATGAAATAAACGTTTTCTGTCATTTATCAAACTGATGAATGTTCACGTTTGTGGTTTCTGAGATACTTCGGCTTCATTTTTGTTCAGTGGGAGGAAGTGGAGACGTGTCGTCCATCTTTATTTACAGTTTATGGTTAAAAGTATTTAGTCTGAACACACCCAGTGGCACAAGTCGACTATACAAACCCCACACTCTCACACTAAAGTACACAACGCCCCACACACATTTATACATATAATAGTATAGCACCACATGTTATTATCTCATATTTCAAAAACAGTTCAGCCCACAGTGTGTATGTGTGTGTGCTTGTGTGTGTCGGTTCGAGTGTGTCTGCTTGTGTGTGTGTGGGCAGGATGGGACAGGCCACTGGATTTGATTTTTAAGAAAATTGCATCTGGTCTCTATTATAACAGTGTGTTTGTGTTAGTCTGTGTGTTTGTGTGTGTTTGTTTGTGTGTCTGTGTGTGTGTGTGTGGGGGAGGTAGTGGAGAGGATGCAGTGAAAGGTCAACTCCTCTAATCAGTCTCTGTGGCTGTTATTGCTGCTCTGTAGGTGGAATCTGATTATTGCTGATGTTCTAATGGACCTCCACAGTTTTACAGCTGGGAACTAATGATTCATTACAATTGAAACAGCAGGCGGGGTCAGTTTAAACTCTCAGTGTGTGTGTGTGTGTGTGTGTGTGTGTGTGTGTGTGTGTGTCCACTTCCAATAATGCATGGTGCATTGGTTACCAGGAACACAGATATGAGAACATGTAGGTAAACAGATATATATTGAGGTTATATTGACGACAAAAGTGTGAGCGACCACAACTGTCCATGCTTTATCAAAATAAGCGTTTTTTTCATCCTTGTATTACATATGTTTTTAATTAAAGAAAAAGTGTGTAAAGTTTCCTGCTGAACTTTGGAGATAAACCATTCACCAAAGTTAGAAGAGATGCTCAGGGAACATGTTCAATCCCATTTATCTGATTAATTTTAAAGTTTTATCACAGTCTTTCATATCTTAAGTTTAGAGCTATGTTATTAAAGGCTATATATGATGTGTGTGTAGTTTGTGTGCACCCACCTGTGGCCGTGTACGACTCTTGGACTGACAGCTGCTTTGAGGCGAGGCCTGTTTCAGTGATGGTGGAGCAGGGGGTCAGACTCCCGGGGTAAAAACTCCCCAGAAACAGAGAGAAACACAAAACCACCACCTGCACAGAGAGATAGAGAGGAGGTCAATACACAATAACTCACACAACATCATCTTACACACACACACACACACACACACATGCGCAGTATAGTACCATTAAACACGATGATGTCTGGGTGCCAGCCATCCTGCAGGACTTGGGGACTTTGCCGGCCACCAGCGCCTGCAGAGACTGCAGCTGCTGCAGCAGAGACCTGGAGGAAAAACACACACATACATTAGATACACACAACATAACACACAACTTTACAGCCAATAAGCAACAAAGACCCAAACAATTCAACCTGGAACTCTTTTGCACCACAATATATCATAAGAATTCAATATAAGTATATGCAATTGAAATGTTTGTGTAAAAAATAAACATCACTGGTGTCTGTTCAGTGTTAATGTCTCTAACTCAGCATCGGTCAGATTCTCCACTGAGGCTTTATTCTCATTAACACGCACGGACACACACACGCACACACACTCACAAACACACAACTGGTTCATTTAACTTTTCTACAGTGACAGTGAAGACCACTTTAACCACTGAGTGCAAACAAGAGTGAAAACAGCTGCGTCCTAGTCAAGTCAGATGCACTTAACACACTCACTGAGTATAACACACACACACAAATACACACACATAATCACACACACATTGAGCATTTTACATGACTAGCCTCATGTTTATTTATGGCTGCAGCTGAGAGAAGCTTTGGAACAATAACATTCAGGTTCATTGTTTTCCTGTGTTTCATAAAAACAAACACCTGAACGTCCTGAAGCTTTGAGACTGAGTCAAACATCTGTAAACATCTGTAAACATCTGTAAACATCTCTAAACATGTGTAAACATCTGTAAACATCTGTACTCGTGTCACGTGCTCTTACTTGTTCGTACACTCCAGAGATTCCACTTTCATGCGCAGCTCGTTGTTTTCGTTGGAGCAGTTCTCCACCCTGTGGTCAGACAGGAGTACTGCAGGGTCAGTGTCCACTCACATGACTTTATAACAACTGACTTCTCTGTTTATTGCTGTTTTATTTAACATAGGTGACACATTTTCTCTTTTTCTTTTCAGTCTACAGGAAGTTACAGAGAATGAAGGTGAACTTATCAAAACATTTACTTTAATTCTGCAACAAACAAACAAACTCAGGCCTCAACACGCTCAAGGAGTCGATATCAAGAGTCTGAGTGATTCAGTTTGTTCCTGCAGACCATGGACTGTGTATATAATACAGACACAGTCATGCAGGTGTTTCAAGTCTTCATCATTCACTGTGATGAAAGGATGAAAAAGAACAAGATCAGGACTCACTTCTTCTCCAGCGCGTCCATGTACTCCTTCTTCTTCCTGCGACTCTCCTGAGCGGAAATCTGACGGAGAGAAGACGAAAGGAATCGAATTAGAGAAATGATCGGTTTGTTTATGTTTATGTTTTTGACAAAATAAAATTCAACCAGGAAGACAAATCCAGATGTTCAAAAGACTGATGTTCAATGAGGTTTAACGTCCCCTCACGTCAGGATTAAAAACAAAGCAGAAAGACAAATAGAAACATTACTGAAGAATATCTTTAGATTTATCAGAGGGAAATGCTCTGATAAGGTTTGTACACTGATAACCTACAATATCAGGAATATATTTGTGCATCTGAATAATGATAATTCAAATGATATTCAAGTTGAGGTGTTTTAATAAACAGGTATTGAAAATTATTTAAAGAAGACACGCGTCAACGAGCTGATAAAGGAGTCCAGACTGTCATTTGTACCTTATTCTTGATTTTCCTGCGGATCTTCTTCACCGCCTTCTCCTCGGATTTGGTGAGCGGCAGTTTGGTGGGGACGGGGTAACCTTCAGCTACCAGCGTCCGGCGCTCCTCCTCCGTCAGGATCAGCGGCCCTGAGCCCTGCAGCTTCTACACACAGGAATAAAATCCACAGATTAAATACGTCAAAGAAGAGAATCAAACCTGAACTCCAGCCTCTGTACAAGTGGGTACTTCTACATTCAGTGGTAACGTGTATCAGTGCTTACATGAGCGGCGGTGAGCAGGGGGGAGTTGGACAGGGAGGAGGCGGCCCGCGGCGCCACCTTCGGGCTGGCCTGGGACGGAGAGGGGCTGCTGGGGGAGCCAGGGCAGGAGAGGCCGGGCGGAGCGTGGCCGGGGCTCTGGCTGCCCTCAGAGTCACTGCCGTGGGAACTGGGAGGAGTGGGAGGCATCTGCAGGGACTCCAGTCCTGAGAGACGGAGAAACGAGCAGCAGAAGTTAGATTTCATCTGGGTGAAAGAACCAATATTTAAATATTAGATTCAATAATATCGTTGAGAAGCTTGAGCATTGAATTTTAAGTATTTTTCAAATATATGTTTGATAAAGACAAAAGCTTCTGGAACATAATGCATCGTGGGAAAAGACTAAATCTAGTCAAAATTAAAACTTGTATTTTCTCGTTTTCAAATTGAAGAAACCTTGTTCACTGCAGTGGGAATATTCTATATGGTTGTGTCTCTACTACTTTTACTTGTAGGAGTTGAACCCTTGATCTCAACTTGGATGTGAGGCATGTGAACAAATGGCCAGCAGGGGTCCTCGCAGCTCAGGAGGAATGAGAGAGATTCTGACCTTTGGGGGAAAAGTTGAGGAACTGATCGACTTCATGAGGCTCGAGTTTGATCTGAGGGACGATGCTTTCCTCTTTGATCTGCAACCCAGAGAAGAAGGGATGAGGTGAGAAACAATGAAAACTAACACATCAGTTTCTTCCCATCAGGAGTCTCTGGTCTCTCACCTTGATGCTTTTGCTCTGGTTGTGGCTGCTGGCTGTGGCCTGAGCCGGGGGGGTGGCAGCGGCGGCGGCGGTGGCGGCGGCAGGGGCGGCAGCAGCAGGGGCCGCAGCGGGGCCCTCGGTTGCTTTGGGCCCCACGCTGGAGGCCAGGGAGAGGCTGGGGAGGAGGGAGGGAGGCTCACACAGGAAGCCGTCCATGGCGTCCATGGCGTCCATGGCCTCGTCCTGCTCCATGGGCCAATCAGCCGAGTCCCCGTCTGATTCTGAAGGACAGAACACGTCAATATGGAGTTCGAACATATCAGCTAACACCCCCCCCCCACCCTCAGTGAGTACGACTCTGGGTCTCACCTGCTTCGCTGCCTTGCTCACCGGTCAGGTGCGACAGGGGCGACTGCGGCCGACTGTCCCCGCAGAGCGAGTAGCTGTGCTCGGCCGTGATGTGGGGGGGCAGGGGCGAGGACGGGGACAGGTCGCTGTCGTCCTCGTCGCCCTCCATGTCCTCCACGCCGCCCCGCCCCCCGGACAGGAAGGGGTCGCTGAGGAGCTGACCCAGCAGGGCGTCATGTGACAGGTCGTCCAGCAGCTCAGAGAAGTGCTGTGGGGGGGGGGGGGGGGGGGGGGGGAGGGAGAGAGAAGATATTATATGAAACTACCAGAGATCCTGTAGTTAGTCTGTCCCCTCGTCTGTCATTAGAGACACAGGTTCTTCCCTTGAAGTTTCCCTGCTCTGCCCCATGGGAACCGTAAAGCAACCAATCAGAGAGCAGTAAAAGTGTCTCTGACTGGGGAGGCACCAACCCCCCCATCAATCAGCATGTGTGTGTGTGTGTGTGTGTGTGTGTGTGTGTGGTTCTCAGTGTGGTGACACTTTTATAAAACACACCCAGACGTTTACAGATGAGTCCTCCTCCCATAATCCTCTTCTGTTGTCACCCCCCCGCCCCCCGTCCACCAACCCCCATCATCTCCTTCTCCTTCATCACATTCCTTCTGCTGCATTCCTCTGTGTGTGAGTGTTATATTGTGTGTGTCTGAATGTGTGTGTGTGTGTGTCTCTGTGTTCAGATGTTGTGACTAGAATAAACAAAAAGCAACCAAAGCATAACCAAGGTGCTGATGTGATGATAACACACTGTACACAAGTGTGTGTGAGTGTGTGTCTGTGTGTGTGTGTGTGTGTGTGTGTTAAACAGCTGGATCTTCCAACAGGAAACTCGTGTTTAAAGCCTCTAATTACTCGGCACTGGACAAATCATCAATTATCAAGTCTTGACTGTTTTTTAAGATTTATTATTATAAAGCTGCAGTTAACATTTTTCCACAATTACAATAATTTATAAGGCCTCAAAATGATTGATCAATAAACTGATTCAGTTCTCATCAGTGTAGTTTGAGGTCGACAAGAGAATAAAAACAAAAATTCAATGAAAACTGCAGAATATGTAGATAATATGCACCTTGCACTATTAATATATAATAAAAAGTATATAATATCGTCCATCTTTTAAAAACAGTCTATGGGTTAAACCCACACATACTTTTAATCAGTTTTAATATGTAACACATGTTTTCATACTTTATATTCATCTCTTTTGTTGAAAATAAGGATTGAATCATGTTTACAGCCATATGCAAAAAAGTTTTTATGGGTATCGAGGTATTTGAATACAGCGACACAGATTCATAAATATTTCCTTACAAATGTGTGAATCTATTTTGAAATCAGCAAATTTAAAGTTGTTGTGTTTCCAGTCGCGTCCTCGCTTGAACTCGCTGTGACAGAACTTCTGATGTAACTCGAGTTACCAGGCAGAAAACTCGGAGTCCGGGTTCGGCCAATGAGAAGGAGCTAAATCATTTAAATTAGTCACAGATGGAAGTAAAAGAGGAGTTTCTGCTGTTTAAGAGAATCAAATCTACAGCTTTAGTTACGCAACAGTCGACAAAAGAGGGAAGAGGACGGAGGGATGGAAGAAGTGAGAGTGAAATCAAGATGGAGGACGGGAGGAAACAGGAGGAGGAGGACGGCCCAACATGTGGCTTCGATTACAGACGGAGAAAGAGAGAACTTGACTGCAGCCTTTTCACTTAGCGACACACACACACACAGACACACACAAACACACACACACACACGCGTACACAAAGTGAATGACCTCCTCACCTCACAGACACACAACACACTCCTGCTCTATGTTCCCCTATATGGGCCGATTTCAAGCCTCTGTTGGGGGGAGTGTGTGCGTGTGTGTGTTTGTGTGTGTGTGTGTGTGTGTGTAATGCAAACACTGACAGCACACCGTGAACCTGCTCAGCGGAAGAGAGGAGGACAAATATTTAAACGTTTCTCCTCCAACGGTCGTGATGAATCAGTCGGTGGATTGCCCCCCCCCCCCCCCCCCCCCCCCCCCCCGAGCATCACGGAAAGACCCCCCCCACCCCCCCCCCCCCCGAGCGTCTCCTGGTAACAGCTAAATCTCCACAGTTACCCAGAACCAATCTCATATTTTTAAGACCTCCCAAAAGAAATGGACGGTTCTGCTGCTCTGATGATGATTATGATTCTAAATTCAGCTCCAATAAATAAAATACAGGTTGAATCAAATATCAAATGAATTCCTTTTCTATAGCTAAAGCAAAGATTTGAGTATTTTGTGGTTTTTAAATGTCAGGATGTTGTTTTATATCACCCGGCCTCAGGAGACTGAAGGAAACTGAGACTCTGGGTCAATCTCACAAAGAGGAAACAAACCCGGAGGAAAGAGAAAAGAGAAAAGAGAAAAGAGAAAAGAGGAAAGAGAAAAGAGAAAGGGCGTCGTTTGGAAACGGACGAGTAATTACACACAGAAACCAGAGTTAAAAATAAGGGACGTTTTGTGGGTTAGGATCTGGTTTGCGTGACCTTTGACACCACTTTGCTCTCCACCGCCTGTCTCCAGTAAAACCCTCCTGAGTGTGGACTCAGATAAACAGCAGGAGGACACAGGGAGGTTGTCGTTGTGTTGTCGTTGTGTTGTTGGTCCGGCTGCATGAGAACCGAAACACAGGGAGGTTCTTTGTGCTGCCTGTCGTTTGTGCAGAGTGTGCGGTTGTGGTCGAGCGTGAGTGTGTAAGAAAAGTGAAGAAAATGCGATTAAAGGGCAAGTCGGCCGACCTGCAAGTCCCTGACTGGGTGTAACTCATCACACACAGACACACACACAGACACACACACAGACACACAACAGAACCCTCTTTGTCTCTGCAGCCCAACAGTGACGTGTTATTTAGCGGCTGTAACGTAACACTCTCCAGCTGCGGAACTCCAGGAGGTGAACAGGGGAAACTGGGAGTTTAAACTGGAACTGGGTTAAACAAACAGTGGGTCACTGGCTCCACTGGAGGAGCTGCTTGTTCTCAATAACAGTTTCCCCCTGAGGGGCTTAGAACCAAACAGAGAACGTCACTGAGAGGCCAGATTGTGAGGTTCTAATTCAGGTATGAAGACAGAGGAGAGAGGGAATTCTTCAAGATGCAGAAAACTAAACCAAAGCTCAATAAAGCAGCTGTGGTGACTTGTTAATAAGAGCCTGGACAGATGTGTGCGTCAGTAGTTAGCAGCTGTGTGGGTCAGTAGTTAGCAGCAGTGTGGGTCAGTAGTTAACAGCAGTGTGGGTCAGTAGTTAGCAGCCGAACGAGGTGTGAGAGCGGGACTTCCTGTCAGGTCTGTAATTCCACCGGAGGAGGATGTGTCTGTTCTAATGACCAGAAGTTTACTGAGGAGTCGAGGGGAAGGGGAGAGTGTGATGATGTAACACCTCCCCCCCCCCCCCCCCCTCCTGGAAAGACAGACCAGATGTGAGAGAGTCCGGCAGCACACACACACACACACACACACACACACACCCACCACTAGACACACATAGGCCTAAAGGTCATCGATGTCAAGTGAATTTCCAGCTGAGAGTGTGTGTGGGTGTGGGTGTGTGTATTCATGTGTGTACCTTGCCCTGGATCGATGACGCACAAACTGCAAACACACTAATAAAAAAGGCAAACACACGCACACACGCACACACACTCATTCAGTGTAAATGTCACAACTCAACCCATTTGTTTTTTTATTTTGGTGCAACCTCAGTTAATGGAATCATTTACTGAATTCTGTTCCTGTTGATGTTTTTTAATGTTTAAATGTTTGTGTTGTTAATTTCTTCTCGTTATATAAACTGTGACATCATCATTATCAGTACCTTCTTTATCAGCTTCCAAATCTGCAGTTGTAAATGATGAAAGATAAACTCTGAGTGTATTTTCAGTTGCTAATAATCCCAAAGCAAAGGTTGGGAAGTCATCAGGTTTGATATGAAAGAGAATAACTCATCAATTAAGGTGAATTTCAATAATCCACGTTGTAAATCTTATCTTCATATTATCATCTCCTCCTTTTTTACAGCTGGTTATCAGCCGGGTGCTGAACCTCGGCCTTGTTTGTGAAATGCCTTGCTCGGAGGTATTTCTGAGATTCTTGTAGAGTCCAGTTCCTCGAGGTTCCCACCGTTCTGAGCAAACTCCCACAAGCCTCCAGGACAAAGAGCGATTTGCATATTTGTGCCTCTGGTGTGACTGTGTCGTCATTGTTCAGCGGCCGTAAGACAAAGTTCAGCGAGGAATGCTAACAATGTGTGTGAGCTGTGTTAACACTCAGAGTACACGTGTAGATACTGTATCTGCAGAGCGGCAGGGGTTTCGAACTCGCAACACAAACACAGGAAACCAGGGTTTGAGCAGCTGGGACGGACACACAACACTTATGTTTGTGTGTTTAAATGGCAGCAGGACTTTACTCACTCATAGAAATCGGTTCCCTAAACGTTTGATTCTTTAAAATCAATCGCCACAAATGATTGGTTAAATTGGTAAATTGGTGAAAAGTGATCAAAACATTCATGAATCCCAAAAGTTCTTGTCCGATGTCTTGTCCTAATATTTATACTGTCTTGTTTTATTAACGCTTAATGTTTCTGAACTTATTAATCCTTTTTTAAAATGTAGTTTGATTTGATTGATGATATTATTTGATATTCTCTCTGATATAAGTTCAGGATTCCATTGTCTGAGGAGAACTTTGAGATTATTTTCTTCTTCCCTCTCTTGCGTTGTTATCTGAACTTTCTCGGGCTCCCTCACTTCCTGTCCGGACGGTTGATGGATCTGGGTCACGGGGGGGGGGGGGGGGGGGTTGAGCTCTCATCCTGGTGAGAACCGGCTCGAGTCCTTCACTGGAACCAGAGCGTTCTTGTGAGGCGAGATCACTTATTTGGCCGAGTGTCAGCGAGTCAGAGGAGGGAGATGGCTCATGGCTGCGATGAGACACTATGGAAGAGATGATGTCAGCCAGACGAGTGTGTGTTTGTGTGTCTGTGTGTAGGAACGAACAGCCGTTGATACACACAAGAGGGGGGAAACACAAACATGAGGAGGTTCATCAGAAATGAACACACACAGAACTGCATCGTGTTAGAGCTGCGACACTGTCCAGACTGCACACACACAGACACACACACACACACACACACACACACACACACACACACACACACACACACACACACACACACACACACACACACACACACGCCAGATAAGACCTATTATATCAGAAACCCTCTGAGGTCTGTGGTTTGTCGTTGTGCCACTCGTTCACACACACACAGACACACACACACGTCCTGTTCACTCTCATGATGACCTCATGCATGTTGGACAACGTCTCACGGTTTCAGACATGTTGGCGTGAGGGACACTTTCTGCAACACACTGACAAACTGTCCAGAAGCTTTCAGGTGGATTTGTGTAAACGTTGGTGCAAACATTCATGGATTACTGCGTTTTGTACTCTATTAATAAAGTATATTATCATCGTTGTTATCTTCAAGTTGTTTTTTAACCATATAAAGTAAAAAATCCCCAAATATTCAGTTTGCTATAAAAAGAAAAGACGAAAGATTCAGAGGCCGGAATGAGGAAGTTTGAAGTTTAACAATGAGTCAATTCATAAAGTGAGAAACGTTTTCCTCATTATTTCCTCGCTCAAAAAAAACAGGTTGTTTCCTGATTGAGCTGCTTAAAGGACATCATTACTTTTATGAAGGGCCTCTGCCTCAGGGCCGATTCTCTCCTTTGACGTGGGTCAAAGGTCAGAAAGACGACGCAGACAGAGGTGCATCTTGGGTAAAAAAGAACGGACGTTCGGAAGTCAAAGGGCAGTAAAATGAATCCAATTCAAAGCTCCTGAATACACAAAAACACAACATCTGTGTCAATGTGTTGACCCATTTGAATCTGTTCTGCAAACAGAGAACTGGCGGAGGTGGAGAGATGGTTAACGGATGTAAACAACAGGATGTGAGAGAGAGAAAGAGGAGGGGTGACCTCCAGCTGGGCCGGGAAGTCTCGGCCCACAAGCCGTTCTGAATGGGACAGAAATCACAGCTGATCCGAAGATTCAACTTTAATCGTCTAAAGTTTCACGAAAGTTTCAAACGTCAGGAAACGTGTTTTAAAAAACGGAAGCAGCGAGTTCACGGAGTCAAAGTTCAGAACTATTTTGTTATCCGAAGGCCGCGGTGCAGATATGACAGTGCACGTGTTTGTGTGTGTTCATGTGTGTGTTCATGTGTGTGTCTGTGTGTGTGTGATGAGCAGAAGTGGCCACAGGCGATAAAGAAAAACAGACGCACAACAGATCAGATGGAAACAACGTCTCCTTCTCTCCCTTTGGGTCCCTCCTCAAGTAAAATCCCATCCTGCTCCCCCCCCTTCCCGTCTGCCCCATGGAGCTTCCCAAATACACACACACACACACACACACACACAGACACACAGACACACAGTAACACAGTAACACACTCTTTCCAGTCTGTCACACCGACCTATCACTGAGCACAACCCCCTCTCTTCCCACACACTGACCCTCCAGATGTTATGAAAGACTTCACCAGAGGTTTGGACATTCAGGCCGTTTTAAAAACTCCATGAGGAAAAGCCTGCTAGTTCATATATAAATATATGTTTTATATACATTAACAAGACACAGTTCCAGTGTAAATATCCGGTCTTTTCTTAAAACTTCCCCTTCAATAAAGTACACAAAGGTTCGTGGCTGTTTACAGGACAACGCCCAGAAGTTCAAAATAAAGCAGAAGGAATTAACGTGTGTTTTGTCT
Source organism: Platichthys flesus (assembly GCF_949316205.1). Lineage (NCBI taxonomy): Eukaryota > Metazoa > Chordata > Actinopteri > Pleuronectiformes > Pleuronectidae > Platichthys > Platichthys flesus. Next base: position 16,142,240 of record NC_084967.1, read on the forward strand.
ATCGCTGCCGATCGGAGCCGATAAAAACCAGTGAGCGACAGAAGCCAGATGTTACTGGGTGTTAGTGGTTTTATTGACCAGTAGGAAACAGGCCTCACGTGAGCTTCTACACTGGAGCTTTTCTTTATGAGACAACATGGATGTGTTTTAAAAAATATTCTTTACTAGGATTCAACGAGCTGATTTAGTCTTTTAAAGATCTTGTTGGGTTTGGTTCTTTTGTGGAGTTCAGTTTTAAACGATGTGACTTGAAATGTATATTTTGTTTGTTTACAGGAAAACGCCTTCAAGTGTAAAACACCATGAAACTAACAACTGACTTTCTACTTCTCTCTCTCCCTCTAATCCAGCTCTCGTCCTGTGTGTGTGCCTGTTAGAAACTGGGTCAACACACACACACACACATAATTCTTTCCATGCCTCCACTGTAACACTGACCAGTCATCAAGTGCAAACACACACACACACAGAGACACAGACACACACACACACTTCCAGCTGAACAACTGAACTCCGTCAAACCTCTTCTCACAGTTTTAACTTTTCCTTTTGTGTCTCTCACATTTTCCTCCCGTCAGCACAAAGTTTCCTGTTTTCCTCTTTTGCACCGACTCTCCATCGCCTCAACTCAACCAGCGGCTCCTGAGATCCGAACTCTCTGAGACTGAGGAGACTCGGGGGATTTATTTGAAGCTAATCTGACTGAAAAGACAAATTGATCAAGTCCCTTCCTGTGTTTTACAAGTTTGTTTGCTGCAGGATTAACTTCTCACTGGTTGTCACGATGACTCAAGTTCTGTTTCCATGACAGGATTCCTCCGTCCACCTCCTGCTGCATGCTGGGTAAAACAACCGGGTCAGTCCGGGTCTGGCTGGGTTCCCCATAGTGAGGTTATTAATCCTCGGGAAAGGCGACCACTTGGTGAAACTTGTTTGGGCGCCGCCGGTGTTATGATGGGAGCAGTGTGAGGCGGCCGGTTGCCAGGCAGAGGAATGTCTTTGTTTATCCTGAACACGTGAACACACACACACACACGTGAACACACACACACCCACACACACCCACACGCACACACACACACGTGCACAGTTGGAGAGAGTGGCCTGTCGGAATGAACCAGTTCACGTAGGAGAAAGGTGTGATGCTATGGAATGTTAAATTACATAAGAACAACTCAAAGTTTGAATTGTTCATGTCAGCATCTTCACCAGCTGACTGCTCCTGTGAGTTATTGAGGTTGACGCCACTGGGCTGATCTCAGACCAGCACTGAACTCCAGATAATCTCCTGACATTCTCCGGAGAACACAAACATCAGAGGGAGAGTAAGACGCCAGTTAATGTCCGACTGAGCCTGAAGAAAACAAATATCTTGAGTAGAAAAAGAGGAAAAGTTGCAGGAAAGACCTGGAGCAACCGACTCAGACGTTTAACTTCTCACAAGCAGAACCTCCGGAGAACCTCAGGAACCCTTCCCTACTGTCAGTGACAGTCTGAAGCAGGTTTATTGAGTTTGAGAAAATAACTAATGTGGAATTTTTTAAGGGAAAAAGGAATGAAGTCCTAAAGGGTCGAATAAAAACAGTAGGAAAAAGAAAGGGGGGGGGGGATAACAACTCAGAGGTTAAGAAGCTGCTTCTTTGGGAAAATCAAGTGATGTCTCTGGTATTTGACACGAGAGCCAACTCGTCCCGCCCGGCTCAGCCTGCAGGAGAGAGGCGGGGGGGGGTGAAAGGTTAACTAGACGACGGATGAGGAGGTTTCTGACTCAGGATGTTTAACTGCGAGATCTGTAAAGGGAAACATCAGAAGTACAGCCTGCTCGCTGTTTAATCATCGGTTTACAGGCTTCACGCTCTTTCATGTTGAGACGCTGAGACGATGGAGCTCGTGCTGCGAAGGCGCCGAGCTGAGATCTGTAGATTCTGCAACTTTAGAGTCTGAGACACAGAATCCTGGTTTTCACCTGAGGTGGAACAAACTGAAAACTCATCCTTCAACCTCAGACTGCTGGAGGACGAGGAAATAAAGAAAGAAACAGACGACAGGAAAGAGCGGAAAAGAAAGAGAGAATAAAAGAAAGAGAGGAAGAGAGAATGAAAGGAAGAGAGAAGGAAAGAAAGAAAGAGAGAAGGAAGGAACAGAGAGAGTGGTCGTGTGCTGGATTCCAAACTGCTTCTATATAAAACTGCTTCCATGCTCATTTTTTGGCTGAACGTCTTTAAAGCACTGAGCCGTGTGTTAAACCCACTCCCTGCTAACCACAGACACACACACACACACACACACACACACACACACACACACACACACACACACACACACACACACACACACACACACACACACACACACACACACACACACACACACACACACACACACACACACACACACACACACACACACACACACACACACACACACACACACACACACACACACACACACACACACACACACACACAGACACACACTATCATTTGAAACCTTTTATGGAGCCTTAACCAAAGACAGGGGGGGGCGATGAGACAGTATCAAGAGAAGAGAGAGAGGGGGCAGACGGATAAATTTAGCTTTGCCTCAGAGAATGAAGGCTCCTGTGGGTTTTCCATAATGATCCCTCTCTCTCTCTCTGATTGCTACCTTGGACTCGCCCTCACATGGCGGCCGGCCCGCGGCGAGCTGACAGAAGAGACCGCTTCCAGCTTCCAGCTTCCAGCGCCGGGAGAAACGTTGCATCAGATTGGAAGAAGGAGAGAAACGTGTCCGGGACGACCATGTGCGAACCACGTGAAGGCTACCGTCGGGTTCTGGAGTTGAGAGGGTTCACGAGGGGGAAGGTGGATTCGATTAGAGCGAGAGAAATATGTGCCCAAATATTTTAATGTCATCAGGATGGAGGAGAACTCAGGAGAGGAATTGAAGAATGTGAAGATGAAGGCCGGGTTCAAGTTGGAGCAGAGGAACTTCGGGATATATAGAGAGGTCTCAACTTAAAAAGTAAAACCCTGAATCTGAATCATACATTCAACAAATAGATGCACAATTTAAACCTTCCCTCAGCAGTAAAAGCCAGGAGGTACTCCCAGAGAACATAATAGAAAATGCGCATATCACATTTCAAACTCTGGTTACAAAGTCATTCACAAGATGAAACTGGAGAATCAAAGGCAAACAGGAGGAAACCACAGAAACCAGTATGAAGATCAGTCGACATTAGAGCAGAAATATGAGTAAGAACGTTTAAAAAAATCATCACTAAGATCAAATCATAGAGTTCAAACCTCTGCCAAGTCCCATCGGCCCCTAAACTCAATCAGGCTGCACCAATCACAGGCAGGTGGATCCTTCCCAACCCAGCATGTCCCATGATTCATTGCGCTTCTGCGATCAGGTAATGTACGTATGTCAGACTCAATTCTTTTGTCCTTGAATAACAATGTGGAACCAGACGTAACAGAATGGAAACTATGGAACAAACACGTGAAGCTGGTTCTGGATTTTCCGGGTGTGAAAACGTCCTGAAGCCGAAGGAGGCGGAGTTTGACGACCAGTTAACTTGCTGGATCAGTTTTTCCCTTTTCCTTAAAAAATGTAGTTTTGGCTTTGAACAGATTCTACGTTGACCTGCTGCCGAGCGTCAGTCGGCTTCAGGTCGGTTATGGAACAGAATCCAGAAGCTGCTGCTCTGAACACACACGTGGAAACTATGATCGTCTCATTTGTTTTCTCACCTCTTTCATATCGAGTTTTCCAAAAGCACTTTGTCAATCGCTGTGACACAAAGGACTTTCAGAGCAACCTGAAGATCCGGCACCACACCTGCAGTAATGACAACTTGTTTCATCACCACACACACACACACACACACACAAACACACACACACACACACACACACACACACACACACACACACACACACTCTGATAGAAGCCAGGTCAAGGTGATATGTAGAACTGGGAACTTGTGTGAACAGTGTATACAAACCACTGAGTCACTTTGACCTTTGACCGCTGATCAAATGTGAGCGATTGTGAAAGTGTGTCATCGTTGATCTGCTCTACATATAAAACTGGAATGTGTGTGTCTGTGTGTGTGTGTCTGTGTGTGTGTGTGTGTCCGTCTCGGCCTTCACACTGACACTCATGTTACAGCACGGACACACGGACCATTCAGACGGAGGCAGAGCGAGGCCACCGGCGAGCAGGATGCCCTGCCCCAGCGGAGAACAGGCTCTGCACTGTGAGCACATGGAATCAAACTGTTTGCTCTCAATGCTGCACGTGTGTGTGTGTGTCTGTGTGTATGTGTGTGTGTGTGTGTGTGAGAGTCAGAATTTGCAGCGTTTATGAATAAAAGTGTAGACCCACAGCTGGAGTTAGATTTATGGAGCCAGGCTGCTGGGTGTTATGTAAGCAGCCACATAGTTGCGACGCCCTGGAGCATGTGCAGAGCAAACACACACTCTGCTCCTCTGCAGGCCCGACTCTGTGTGGACGCCATGTGCCGAGCAACACGCCATGTGTCGTCTGGCGTGTTGCAAGTATGAGCAAGTGCAGGAAGATGGAATTTGAGTTTGTCTTTGTGTCTGTTTCCAGAATGATCCAGTTCATCTCTCACATGAGGGATATACAGGGATACACATTTTATATTGCTGTGTGATTTGGAGACACAATCTAGTGACAAAGACATTCATCTTCTTCAGGTGTTACACACAAAGATGAAGTTTACACACAGAACTATATTATCTATAAATTGACTTGATATAAATACATTTTATTTATCCAAATGTTTCTGGAACTTGTTTTAAAAGCTTCCTGCAGATCCTTGTCTGTTTGGATCTTTATGCAGAAATGAAGAAAGTGTGTTTATGATGATTTCACATTCTCCTTTGTCGACGTCGTCCCACACGTCAAACACACAACCATGTTAAATATCTGTGACTCACTCACTCAGAGGGATTGTGTCTGTCACGGTCGAGTGGAAATAAAAGAAGCGGACGCGTCTCCACCTTCACTGTGATGCTGCTGGGTAGTTATTCTAAAACCTGAGGAACTTGATTATGATAAAAGCTGAAGGAATTGATGGGAGGGGCCTGAACCCGGCTGGTGGGAGGGGCCTGAACCGGCTGATGGGAGAAGCAGGCGTGGAGAAGGTCGACATTGTTGTAAGGAATCCCAGGTCAACAAACCCCCGGAGAGAGAGAGAGAGTGAGACCCAACCCACGGCCGGGGGACGACGCACAAAGACTCAACAGTCTGTTCCTCAGGCTGCACCTCAATCAAACACTGTCGGCTTTCACACACAGACACACAAACACACACTATTCATGCTTTACTATATATAGAATATCCACTGTGCTAACAAGAGCCTCTTGGAGCGGCCTCCTCACACAACCTGTCCTTTATGTGATGCACGATGCGACTGCAGCAGATTATATTTGTCTCCTTCTGGAGGACCTGGATCCACGTTAGGGACCGAACAAACAAAGATGGACGACGCGTCTCTACTTCCTCCCGTTGCACAAACAATTAACCCAAATATCGGTGTTTCGCCTTCTTGCGGTTTAGAAGTCATTTTGAAGATGAGGCTAGTGATCGGTGAGAGGAGCCTCGAGATCAAGGTCCTGCCGATACACGTCCTCGACCAATCACGAGTCCGTCTCAGCTGTCAATCATGAGGTGTGTGTTCAAACCTGACACACATTGTGTTATCTGACCCGAACCTGATTTAGTTAAAGTAGCTCCACTGAGTTTTTGTTACTCTGTGGTCTTGATCCTTGACAAACAATGTTTTCGATGTGTACTTATATAAATGGAAATAACTTCTAACTGGATAACCTGGATCCACATCAGTCAGACTCTTATGAGACTTTCATGAACTTCATTTCAGCTCTTAGCACGTCTCTCAGCAGCTCCAGTCACTTCCTGTTTATTCTGACACTTATCTTGGGTTTTAGCCTCTTGGCCAATGAGCTCTTAAATGATTCATCCATCTTGAGACCAACATGTTATAACAATAACCCGGTTTCCTCTTGAATCTGACCAGAGAGCAGCTGCAGCTCGGAGCAGATACAGTCTGAGCTACAGAATCTGTGGCCTGAGGACTCGTTTGAAGGACCCACGTTCACAGCTTCACAAGTCTTTACCTGTCTGCAGCTTTTCATTGGAGAGGGAAATGCCACTGAGCGCGTGTGTGTCTGTGTGTGTGTGGTGTGTGTGCGTGTGTGTGCACGCGCACACTGTCTCAGTCTCCGACCCAGTCAGCCTCTGTGGTGTCTGATTACCATCCTGCAGGCCAGCTGGATTTTTCCCTGTAAACCCAACCTCTCCTCCCATCGTCTCCACACACACACACACAAACACATAAAGATACACACAATATGTGCACAAAGTCCCACTCACACAGACTGTGTCTCTCTCTCAGACCCACACACACACAATCCTCTTGGCCCCAAGTTTGGCCCAGAGACTCGAAATATGCTGCAACACACACTTCAAGTTGCATAACTGAAAGTTTATTAAAGTTCCGTCTTTAAAACTCCTGCTGTGTTTAAATAAAGTTTTATTTGCTCCATCTGTACAGATCTCTTTAAATGTCCTTTGAGTCTAAATTCACTTTCAGTCATATCCTTAAAAGTCGGAGAAACAAAAGTACGGAGACACCTGAGCTGCTACGTGGAGATAAGTAAAAAAAAAGTTTCTAATGCAAATAACGGTGGAGATAAAGACGTCTTTGTTCAGCTCCTCTCTGCAGCTTTAAAGACCAGCTCCTCTTCCTCAGAGTTTTCTGATGAAGCTCGTCTCAAACTTCATGAACTTCAACTCCAGATAATTACTCTCGTCTTTATCTGCAGCTTTATTTCACTGCACAGTGAAAACAATCAAAGGAAGTAATTTCATGCAATTTACAATCCTTTCAATATAAGTTTCAACTTGAAGACGCTGGGGATTTGACCTCAGGCTCCACTTTCCCCTGTAATCAGCACTTTTCTTTATGATCTATTATAATCATTTCTCTGAATCTTTTTCTTTTCTTTGCACAGAGTCAACTTCTCCTCAAAGACACGTTCGCCTGATCTTTCTGTGTCTTCACCTCCCTTTGTGCAGGACGTCTGTTCACCACTCACACAATTTGAGTCAACTAACAGTAATAGATGGTAAATATTTGAACAGACTTTGACAAACTTGTGTTTCATTAAAACTAACAAAATACTAACAGTAAAGTATAAATATTATTATACAGTAAATAGTCAAGATTTGATTTAAATGAAGTGTGTATGTGTTATTAAGTGAACTGGGAGGTGTTCAGTCACACAACAGGAGGCTCTCATTTGCACCCCCCCCCCTCCCCCTCCTATAAATAAACCTGGAATCTGAGAGCATACTGGGTCTTTTATTTTGAAGGAAATCCAGGAGTCAAAGGCGATATTTACTGTTTCAGAGCCCAACCCCCACAAAGTGAGTCGAGACCATCACTGGAGAAAAGGAGCAAACTCTCACCTTGAAGAAGAGTACCTGAAATCTTTCTATTTGTATTTCTGTAAATCTGATGATCTTCATGTCAGTGAAATTAAAAGTATAAATACAAGGCAGCGGCCTCTGTTGAGATATGACCTCGACGGAAATACTTCTTAAAGTATTAAATCTTCAAATAATGCTGCTTTGTTTTCTCTTCTCTGCTTTCACTCTTATTAAACTGATGATTAATACAAGTTGTCTTTGTTTGCAGCCCCAGATTATAGCGAGCATCGAAATCCATATGTTAAAATACATTTTATCTGTATGTCAGGGAACTTGTGGCGACCACCAGTTTAGTTATATTCAACATTTATTTGACTTCATTCAGGTTTTACTCTCCCTGATGAAACCTTCAAATATTCTCTATGTAATAAGATAAGTTATAAACTAAGTAAGAGTTCAACAACTTTAAATGTCTGTCAGATAAAATGTGTTTAAATGAGAAGAGAAGAGAGAGAGAAGGGAAATTAGAGTGAGATAGAGTCTGACTTGCATCCTGGACCCCAAGGTGCAGGTTGTGAACGGAGAGCCGGGCACCACACACACACTTCACCCTCTGAACACACACTTCACACACTGAAAACACACATTACGAGTGGGATCTTCCACAGCCAGTCAGAAGATCGATCCCTCACACACACTCCTTCCTCTTCCACCCATCAATCAATGAAATCCATCCATCCATCAACCAGTGGAGCCCGGTGGATAACTCACGTTGGTGTAGAGCACCGAGTCGATGTCTCCAGCCTCCGACAGCTCGCTGAGGTTCCTGTCCCAGTGCAGGAAGGTCTCACTGCTGTCCAGGATCTCCATGGTTCCTCCACACACACGCACACTCTCAGGTGGATGTGGTCGTTCCTCCTCCAGCAGCAGAAGAAGAAGAAGAAGGAGAAGAAGTGAAGTTTTGCTGCAAACAGGTCAAACTGGAAACTCCTGGTCTCACTCCGGGAGAAATAAAGTTTCCCAACAAGTTGTGTGAGCAGCAGCAGGAGAATGAAATACAGATGTTGAGTCAGAGGGTCGCAGCTGCAGCAGAGTCACGCTCCTTCTTCTTCTGCTTGTTGTTGTTGATCATCTCGTTCTGTCTGTGCGTCCACAGCTGCAGCCTCAGTTTCTCGCTTTCCTCCTCTTCCTCCTCCTCCTCCTCTCAGCCTAGACACACAGGAATGTGTGGGAGGAGTCACACACACCCACAGAGACACAAAATACACATTTGAAACACACACACTTTCACTGGATCGATGCACGTGACAGATATCTGTGAGCAATTAATTCAAAACACTTGGAATCGAACCTGAGGATCAAATATAAAGTGATTCGTCTTGTCCAGCTGTTTGAGACATTAGTGTCAAGTTGCTATATTTACACACTACGGTTTCCGGTGTCTGATTTCAAATGAAAAGTCTCAGTCATCGTTTTCAGGCCACAAACGGTTCAATACATGACAAATACCACAACTACAACTTCAATAACAACTACTATTATTACAAATACTATTTATACTACAAATATTACTACTACAACCAATAATATTGATAATTAGTAATCACAAACAATATTAAGAATAGCAATAATAACAGAGCTATACGACACCATTACATTTGAAATGAATGAATAAAAAATAAACAAAATCCAAAGTAGTATGAACTCAAATAGAAATTCATCAAGCTCAGGACAATGTTGATGAATAGTAAAAACTGAACAACATATTCTTCATATATACGTTTTAATATAGACGTTTACAGCAATGAATTCATGAAAAAATTATAGAAATTATACTTATGAAAGAAAGAAAAATTAAAATGCTATGTATATGAATGTGTTACACGTTAAATAACAGTTTTCAAAGTTTTTATTTAGCTTTATCTTATATTCGATGCTTTTATTTTTACCTTTAAGTCCGTACTTCCGTCCTTCTCTCGGACGCTTCTTTAATTTGAGAGAATCCACAGGTTACACCTATCATAACTTAACGGCCCGCCCACATAACTCAAGTCTGACCAATCAGATGTCTCCTTTGTTTCGAGTCTGCTTGTAGCTCCGCCCTCCAGCGGCATTAACTGGCAGATGACGGAGCCAATCAGGAAAGTGTTTGGAGTTCCTGTGACCAATCAGCGTAGGCCAAGAATACCTTAGCAGCTCAAATCCGCCCCCGTTGTCACAGAAACAGCCAATCAACGCCCGGCAGTGAATACACATGAAAATGAATATAGACTCTATTATTTTAAAATATTAGTTGGTACTTTATGACTTTTAAATACATCTTTATGCAAATAAATGTAAATTCTCTTATTTTTTAAGTTTCAAATCTTGATTAAAAGATGTATTGTAAATTAGAAAACTGATAATTAAAACCCAGAGACGAAGCAGCAGATCTGAGGTGAAGCCGACGACCAGGAAGGAAATGACAACCAGACGAGTGTGATAACACAACAGTGACAACAGAGAAAACAACAATCTGATAAGAACCAACGTGTTTGTGCAACAATCTGCAGCTGGAACTCGACTCAGGGACGAGAACCAACATCACTCGAGGATGATTCCTCTGAATTTACATGAGTTTCTGTTTCTCTCTCTGCAGCTGAACCCAAAGATCTGAGAGACATTTGCATTTGTCCCCAAGAGACGACTCGGAAACGAGACTCGAGCTGAAAACGGAAACGAGTGGTTCTAAAAAGACCCAGATCATCTGATTCCTTCAAGATGCTTCATCAGAATTCTGAGGTCGAGAGGAGCTGTGGTCACATGACGGCGCAAAGTGTCTTCTTACACAATTTGTCCACGTCTGAGCAGACTAACAAAACTAAAAGTGTAGTTTATCTGATGTTCTACAACAGCAGCTTCTACCTTGATGGAAAAAACAGTTATAATCATAAACATGTTTATGTTGAAAAGGGAAAATTAAAATCTGAGTTCATTCTTAAAGTGATTGTTGGGTTTGGTTCCTTGAGGCCCCTCATTTATAGATTTGTCCAAAAACTTCTTAAAACCTTTCTGCCAGATTCCCATGATCCTTCACTTCTTCATCACACTCTGGGGTTTGTTATCGTTGTGATTGAGAGACTCCTGGTGGACAAAGTTAAGTACTGTATGTTTAATGAACGTTTGTTTTTAAGCCTCAGACTATTTCAACATCAGAACATTTTGTAACTGTTATCTACATGAAGCACAATAAAAACCATAAAGTGAATATATACAGACACAAGTGTGAACTTTCTCCCACTGGATGCAATCGTCGTCTTCTTCCTCCACCAGCAGGGGGCACCACAGTTAAACATGACCCGAGTGTTACAGAGTATTCTGTCCCCTCCGTTGGTTCCTTTTACTCCGTAGCATTCAGGTCCTCAGTCTTATATTGGTATAAAGAAGAAAATACAAAAAGAAGTTGTCTAGAAGTCGAGGAAACTGCTTCAGACTCTCTCCCGCACGTTGTCGCTCAGGAAGATGATGTTGTCTGGAAACACAGGACGGAGAGAAGTGTGTTTTTATAGAGGTCGAACAGAGAGAGACGATCTGTGTGTGAGGACGTGTGTTTGATGACCCGACCTGCGATGATGGTGGTGGCCTGACGTCGGACCTGGTTCTTGTCCACGTATTCTCCGTAGTCCAGTTTCCCCTCGATGAGAATCCTGGACCTGAAAGAGACAAGAATCGAGATCAGTCACGAAGATTCTTCTGTCGTGAATTCAACAAAGTTAAATTTGATGTTTTGAAAGCCACAGTTTTGCATTTGACCTCCTATTTTTGTCAGAATGAACATTTTCAACAATCTGGAATTTAAACGTGATTCTTGGGTCAAAAAGCAGAGGAAAAATTTCCCCCATTTGCATGTAGTGTGTCTGTGCATGTGTGTGGGACCAATACAATAAATCGTGAATATTGAATCTATACTATCACAGTATAAATCATCTCATCCTCTATCAGAGGTTTTTCTAAAATGTGATTTTTCCTCTCCGACAGGAAACTGTTAAAATCAAGATGCAGTGTTGAAAATGATGATAAATAATGATAATGATGATAATGATAAAGTTTCAGTCGTGTGTTTAAAGTTTCTATGTCTTCTGAATTTATTCTTGCTGTAAAAACCCAACATTGAATCACCAATAACAAACTAACTTGTTCAGACACTTTTTGATGTGTTAAGATGCTAAAAATACAAAAAACGATTTGCATAGTGTGAAACTTTCAGGGGCCAAACTCTCCGAGACTGAAAACTACAAGAAGTTTCCGGTTAAGATCTGACTGGTGACATCACTTACTGCATAATCAAATAATTTGGATATAATTAATAAGCTGTATAGATATTCCTGTCAGTGTATAAACAGAGAGGAGGAACTGACCCTTTCTTGACGTACTGGTAGGCCACGTCTCTCAGACCGGGTTTGAACACAGACACGCGGTGCCACGTCGTCTTCTGACTGATGTCGCCTGGAGTCGGGAAACAGAAGAAAACAAAATCTGTCTCAGTACAAGGAATGTTTTGAAACGTTCCAGATGTTATCCATCCCACAGCCCATGTGATATTATCCTTTATAATAAGGATGAAGAATATTGCATTAGAGTGTGAAGCCTTCAAATATCCCTAGAGGACGACAAATATTACCTTGTTGTTTTGTGCAAATTTAATTAACCTCATACATTGTTTACATAAAGTTTATCAGTTACACATCTTCCTCAAACTAACATTTAATGATAAATTTCATGGTTTTTAGCAAATGTTCCTAATAAACTGGAAACTGAGGGGATATCTTCTCTCATACAGCAGCTGAGTCACATGTGAACAAGCTTCTTTACCAGAAGAGCAACTTGTGCACGATTTGTTTCACCATCACTGAGAGTTCAGGGTGAAACAGTGACCTCTAGTGGTCAAGTACAACAACTGCAATATCAACTACAATTGTTAATATTGTTAATATCACAATAGTTTTAATTATTGAATGTTGCTTCAGAGGTTTTAATAAGGATGTTGTTAATGATTTTCATTAAGTCAACACACTGTGAAAACTGAGCTCAGTCTGACCCTGATTTGTGTCCATGTTATGAAAAGCGTCACACAACCTAAAAGTCAAGTTGTGTACATCTCTAACTTTGTGTGTCCCCGGACATCGCACCTGTTGCGCTGACTTCTCCGCCCTCAGAACGCCACATCTCATTTGTGGCCAACGAGAAGATGGTGACAGGGTTACGACCCTCGACCTGCCTCATCACGGGGTCCTGACCCACCCGCCCCAGCAGCTGGACGCGGTTAATCGCTGGAAGAAAGACAAACATCACGTTACACATGGTTATGATAATTAAAACATTACATAGAACACTCAGTCCTTTAGAGAAGAGGAAACTCTCTTACATCTCTCCAGGATGAGGCTGGAGTCGGTGCTCGCGCATCTCACCGCCTGTCGGAAGATCTGGAGAAAGACACACAACATGTTTACTGTGAAGATAAAACTGAACAAATCTATAGAACATTAAGCTAAAAAAGGTACCCCCCCCCCCCCCCTTTTTTTCTAATGAGACGATTCCATTTCAGTTAAAATACTTAATACTTATGTTTGTGATGTTGTATATAAAGTGTCAAAGTGGAATTGACAAAGATTTAAATAAAAAAACAACAAAACAAATGTAATCATCAAGGGATGAATGTTTTGATGTTTCAACTTTAATGTGAGTTATTCTATATAAAAGAAACTGATGATTGTTTTAACTACCTGTTCAATTTCATTTTTGCAGCTTTATGCAAAATCCAAGAAAGTTTAAATGTTGAATTTATTCCTGATTATTTATTAGGACAGCAAAAACAATGAAATCAATATTTTAATAGAACCCATCTAACCAGATAAATGTGAACCAGTATTTGCTCCTCGTCTCTTTACCTGTGTGGTCGCTCGTCTCAACATCTTTTTCTCTTGAGGAAACTGATGAGAAAAGAATAAAACAAATTAAATATAAATCTGAGGTTTGTCTCCAAAGTCATGGAACTGAATTCACAAGTTTTCAGTCATTCAACAATTTGTCAAAAGGAGGAATTTTCTCCTTGTCTTCATCATAAATCACAGTGAAGTGAAGATTTGAGAACCAATGATTATTGTTATAGTCACATAAACAAAATAATCATTAGTTACAGACTCTTCAGTAACTTGCATCATTATTCAAAACCAACCAATAAGATGAATATTCTTGATTGTAAATAAAACACGTGTCCTCTAAGAAAAGTGATTTAATATTAATGATGTAAAATAAGCTGCACGTTGAACAACCAGGTTATTAAATCTATTAGTTTAGTTTCATGTGAATCTTCTGGATTCTGAGTCTGATGTTTAATAAACTGAATCATAAACTTCAGACTCAGGACTCAAAGATTCTTTCTCTCTCAGCAGCAACGAGGCTTCAGGAGGTTTCTTCTTCTTCTCTCTCTCTCTCTTCCGCCATCAACGTGAAGTGAAATCACTGATCTGAGGTCGGTTTGAACGCGACAGCAGCGGATCAGAGGAGAAACATCAGAGTTCAGATGGAAACGATTCTTTAAATCTTATGAAAACAATGAGAACGAGATTCAAAACTCACCAGGTGAAAGACTTCTGTAACCTCACGCTGCTTCCGGTCCGGGTGCAGGAACAGTCCGACGCTCCACACACACAGCGATTAAGGTTCCGCCTGGGAAAACCTCATGAAACTTTTATAATATTTAAAAAGTATAATATCAGGAAGTGCAATTAGACCTTTATTATTATTATCATTATTATTATTATTATTATTATTATTATTATTATTAGTAGTAGTAGTAGTAGTAGTAGTTTTAATCAGCAAAGGTCCATCAATGCAGGATAGATAGATAGATAGATAGATAGATAGATAGATAGACAGATAGATAGATAGATAGATAGATAGATAGATAGATAGATAGATAGATAGATAGATAGATAGATAGATGGAAAGATGGATGGATAAATACATCAAGATAAATATATAGCGAAATACATTTTAGAGATGTATTACTAGTAATACCAAAACAATAATGATAACAATAATAAATCGACAGGGTCTATCAACAATACAGTTGAAAGGACTTTAAAAAAGATAAATTAATAAACAATTTAAATAAAGTAAAATAGGTCAATTAAATAAAATAGATTTAGAGAATACTGATATCTAAAATATATATTAAATTACAAAAATATTCTATAGTATATATTAAAGGTACAGTCTAATTTATTCTAATAGGAGTAACCGTGCACGAGCAGATGTGTTTATCAAGCAGATTTAATAATCAGTACTAAACAGTGTCTCTGCGGGTCCAGCAGAGGGTGCGCTTGTTTCCCTGACCTCACCCCCGCTGACAGCTGGGTGGAGCTGCCTGGTTGGTTTGTGGGATGAGAAACGTTTTCTAGAGGAAAACTCGCAGAGCTCAGACTTCACACTTCACACACACCCTGATCCACACACGCACACTGATCCACACACACCGCGAGCTGCTGCAGGAGGACACACACACACGCACAGATCTTCAGCTGCTGGAGATGTCGCTCAGCCTCCTCTTCATCACAGCTCTGGGTGAGTTCGACTTCTGACTGAGTTTCTGTGTGTTTGCATGTGAGGAGCTCATCTTCTGTGCGTCTCCAGCATCAACACACAACGAGATCCAGATGCAAAACGCGTTTCCAGCAAGTAGACAGACCCACAAGGTGAGAGGAGGTGAAGCTGCTGCAGGGAGCTTCCAGGGGAACGTGTTTTTTATTTAAAAGTTATGAGATGTTCACAGTCTGAATCCACGTGACTCTGATTTACATGGTTCTGACACAGCTACTGGTTTTCATCCCAACCAACAGGAAACAGGAAAGTGGAGTCAAGTTCAGGAGTTTAAAAACAAACATGTTATCTGTCTGTCTGTTTGTCTATCTATCTATCTATCTATCTATCTATCTATCTATCTATCTATCTATCTATCTATCTAGCTGTATATCTATCTATCTATCATCTATCTATCTATCTATCTATCTAGCTCTCTATCTATCTATCTATCTATCTATCTATCTATCTATCATCTATCTATCTATCTATCTATCTATCTATCTATCTGTCTGTCTGTCTGTCTGTCTGTCTGTCTGTCTGTCTGTCTGTCTGTCTGTCTGTCTGTCTGTCTGTCTGTCTATCTATCTATCTATCTATCTATCTATCTATCTATCTATCTGTTTATCTATCTATCTATCTATCTATCTATCTATCTATCTATTATCTATCTGTCTGTCTGTCTGTCTGTCTGTCTGTCTGTCTGTCTGTCTGTCTGTCTATCTATCTATCTATCTATCTATCTATCTATCTGTTTATCTATCTATCTATCTATCTATCTATCTATCTATCTATCTATCTATCTATCTATCTATCTATCTATCTGTTTATCTATCTATCTATCTATCTATCTATCTATCTAGCTCTCTTTCTATCTATCTATCTATCTGTGTGTCTGTCTATCTATCTATCTCTCTCTCTCTCTCTCTCTCTCTCTCCCTCTCTCTGTCTGTCCATTAATCTTTCTATCCATCCCTAGGTTAAAAAACCATCTAAGAGAGTGTGTATTGTTTCATCTCTATCTCTCTCTCTCTCTCCCCCCCCCCCCCCCCCCCTGCAGTCCTGCTGTGTCCCGTCAGGACTCAGGTTCCAGAGTTTGCAGATGTGTGCACGGTGGGCAGCTGTTACCCGGCCACCGGCGACCTGCTGATCGGCCGGGCGCACAAACTCACCGCCTCGTCCACCTGCGGCCTGAAGAGGCCGGAACGCTTCTGCATCGTGGGACATCTGGAGGTAAGAGAGAGAGGGAGAGAGGGAGGGGGGGGGAGAGGGAGAGGGAGAGGGAGAGAGAGAGAGAGAGAGAGAGGGAGGGAGGGAGGATACTGGTGGGAACCTGGAACAGTAAATAAACCACAGGATTTGAGGAAGGTAAGTCGGGGCCTCACTGGTGTCAGGGCGAACGACGGCAGCTATGTGGCAGATGTTTGGATTGGAAACCTCGAGGCCTCGTTCGAGGGTGAAGCCAGAACTTCATCATCACCGGGTCCGACAGTTGTTTCCCAACAATCACTGAACATTCCCACAACACAACATCATGAACACACAATGACACTGGCAGTTACACTGCACATGAAGCAGCTCTGCATTGACACAGGAGACACTTGGTGATTATTCATTATTCCCTGATAACTGATAAATCAATTGTCGACTCATCGATCGATTAATCAGTCGATTCACCTGTTGGCTTATTGTGTGTCTGTGGAAATGGAGGTGACGTGACACTCGGGGGTCAGCAGGGGCCCCATCACCAACACATGAGGCCCCAGGAGGTTAATGGTTAAATAGCTGCACTGAAAAGTGGAGCTGGTGTTTGATGGATTTCACTCAGAAGGAAGCTGTCGGCTTTTTGTTTACTTCTTATTTGTGTTTGTGGGTTTCTCCTCTTATTGTGTGCGTGACACACTTTCCCCAGTGGGACCATCACAATCTGACTTTATGAGTTTGCACCGTGTTTAAGTGCAACGGATAAATTCCTTACGTAAATAAAAATGCAGGTTTCACAAATCAAGGCTGTAAATAAATCTCAATAACTTCTCTCTGCTGCCAAAAGCAACTTGAGACAACAACAGCATCATTCAGCAACTTCCTGAACAGCAGTGAAGAGCAGATAACACAAAGTGGGTCAGTGCTCGGAGCAGGATATTATTACAGTGATACAAAATGCAGCGGCACTGTCGACCTTCAACTCAGCGTTTTTATGACCCTGACTTATCGTTGATGAATTCCTGCAGCAGAGGAGAAGCCCCTGGAAGCAGAACATCGTGATCTGTGTCTCGTGAAGTTCATCAGGCTCCAGGAGGAAAATGACTTTGACTCCCCACCAGCTGGTTTGAGGTTAACCAGTGACAAACCAGCAGATTAACACAGAAACATTGCATTGTGTCTGTGGGCGTCTGCTCATGTACAGTATCTGCTGCTGGAGTGGGAGTGCAGGCATTCCCCTCCACAATAAAAGCACTGTGCGGCTCACAATCCCGGCCCTTGTTGTGCACGTTGGGGGGGGGGGGGGGGGGTATTCTCCTTTTATCAAACACCCTCTGGCGAGTTCTGAGCGTGAATGGCGTCCTTATGATGTCACGGCTGCGCTGTGGGGCCTCGCGGAGGATGAGCCCGGGCGGCGAGAGGAAGTCCCACTCGAGAGGCTCCGTTCCCATTTCAACACAGACTGAGAAACTCCTCTTGTTTATCCACCCACTGGGATAATGGGAGGTTTAAGTGTGTGTGTGTGTGTGTGTGTGTGTGTGTGTGTGTGTGTGTGTGTGTGTGAGAACCAGAGCTTGTGTACATGCCAAACCATATGGCGAGCAGACGAGGCCGTGAAAACGTGATTAAACATTGACAACATGATCTATTTCCTACATAATTCATTTAAGTTCAGTTCCCACAGTCTTTTTTTTTTAACATGACGAAATACTGCACGCCCCCCCCCTCCCTCTGTGGTTTGAGGAATTACACAAGATGTTGGAATTTGGTAACTCAGAAAAGTTCCCTGATGGAGTCTGGGAACATTCCTAACTTACCCAAAAGATGAACCGATGAATCAAGGAGCTAGTTTTCAGTTGGGAGTAACCCTTGACCCTTGACCTTTCAACCCTCTCCGACCCTCTGTCCCTCAGGAGGAGAAGAAATGCTTCATGTGCGACTCCAGGCAGACGTTCCACGAGGACACCAACTCCGTCAGCCACGCCATCGAGAACGTGGTCACCACCTTCGCTCACAACCGCCTCAAAACCTGGTGGCAGTCAGAGAGTGGTGAGTGACCCACCCACACACACACACACACACACACACACACACACACACGGCAGAGAAGCGTGTGAGCTCCCGCAGACTCTGTTCTCATGGGAACTGAACTAATGACAAGACAGGAGATCACAGGGGCCAATCACAGCCGGCCTGGGCGGTTGGGTTTACAGGTGTGCAGATAATAAACAGATGTGTGTCATCACCTGAACGCACACTGGGCCTTTAAGGTGGGAAACAGGAAGTGTGTAATGAGACAGAGGACCACGAGAAGCTGGAAACTGAGTTCGTCCCAATAAGTTCTGTAATTAGAGGATTTACATGAACAGGTTTCTAACATCAGCAGTAAATTCACCATGAATCCAGGTGTAGAGCATAAAACCCTCCAGGGATCGGAGTGACTGTAAAACTGAACTCTTTCCATGTGGGAGTCACTGGAGGAACACACAGTACACTGAGCTAACAGTTTATTAGGTACGGCTGTATCCTGTCCAATAGAATCAATAGAAAAATGTTCATTAATTTACATAAAATTTGATTTTTTTTGATTTTGACAACGTATTTTGCTCTTCTTGTTTAAATTGTATATTTAAAGTTGCTAAAACTATAATCCCCTATTACTGTCGAATTAAATACTCGTGATTAAATAAATAATAAAATAATTCTGTAAATTCTATCTAAAACAACAACACTGCCTTATATTAAAACAGTATTTGTCTGTATGTGTGTTTATTGAACACACATGCACACACAACTCAATATAAAGATAGAGCAGCTGTATTTCAGAGGTAACCATAGATTAGATTCAGATATAACTCTCAAATTAATAGGCTAATAAATAAATAGATAGATTTACAAGAAGCTGAATCAACCACAACAGAGTGAAACAGAAATAAGTTTTAAAGGCGACAATAAAATCTGTTTAGTTTAAGTCATTTTCTGGACTTTGTGCAGAAAGTGAAAACCTCTGATGCCCACTGGTGTCCCTGGTTCTTCTCGATCCTTCTCCCAGTTAAACACCAGCAGCCTGTTTACAACTTCTCCAGGAACCTCTTTCAGGAACTCTTCTTGGAACTTCACCCAAGTTCCTCCTCAGGAACCTGATACACACTTTGCACTCAGATGCATCACGACTACTGTAAATAAACAGCGTGTGTTTAGTTTAGTTGCACGTAAAGTAAATCATTATAGTTGATGTTCCATTAAAAGAAAACCAATACTCATGACACTGTTAACATTAGAAATGAACCGTACAGCGTCAGGCTCTCAGACCTGTGTGCCCCCCCCCCCACACACTCTGCACATACACACACGGGTCCTGCAGAGCGGTGGGAATCTGCCGGCGGTGTGAGTAATGGCGGCGGCGGCAGCCAGCTCTGCAGATGGCTCCAAACAGCAGGAGGCTGCAGACACACAATAGCTTTGCTTGGGATTTCCTTTAATTCCCTCGCAGAAGTCGGTTCCATGTTGGCTACGGAGCCACTTCCCCCAGCTGCTGTTAACTTGAAGCTGAGTCGAGCTACACAGCGTTTCATGATGGCACAACCGTTCTGCCCTCTGTACGATGTACGAGCAATAACACATGATGTACGATCATTTGATTATTAGTTCTGGACAGTAAAATATGGATCCGGTCTGTGTTTACCCATCTTTTCTCACGTGACATCTGTTGTGATGATGAACATGAATATGGACGTTAAACACAAGTCCTTCCTGTTTCAAAATAAGAGCCTTCTGCCTTTAACATTTCCCACCACAGGACATTTACCAGCAGATGGATTTCAATTTGCAACCAATCTACACATTACTTGTCTTTTTCTATCCAAGATATTTTCAGCGTTTTTATTGGTTTAATCTGATTTAACTTCTCAGATCTGCAAGTATGAACAATTACACATTCAAGGACTCACACAGCAACACAATCCAGGCCTTTGTGTAGATTCAATTTGTATTGGGACAGAAGAACCAGCCGAACACGGAGAGCCTGTAAATGTGGAGCACATTAACGTGTGAGGATAAAGCCCATCTGGGGTCTGTTCATTTCAAACACTGACTGTTATGAATAGAAAAAAAGAGAGAGAGAGAGAGAGAGAGAGAGAGAGAGAGAGAGAGAGAGAGAGAGAGATTTGTTTTCACTGGTTGATTTCCTGTGTTTCACCTGCAGGTGTGGAGAACGTGACCATTCAGCTGGACCTGGAGGCCGAGTTTCACTTCACACATCTCATCATGACCTTCAAGGTGCTGGATCTCTCTCTCACACACACACACCCCCACAAACACACACACACACACCCAGACACACACACACACATCACAGAAATACTCTCGTACACACGACACGGAGATAAACAGCACGGAGCAGCTGCGGTGGAGGAATGTGGGAAATGGTTCTGGTCTCTGGAGAGCGGTGGGAACCAGTGGAGGAGGAGGAGGAGGAAGAGGAAGAGGAAGAGTAGCTGTGCAGCGTTAAGCTCAGATCTCTGTCACATGGTCGGACGTGATGTGAGACAGCTGGACTCATGTCTCTCATTGACGCAGTAGTCACAACACACATGAGGACATGTTTCCTGTCCCACCCTGTTTTCAGTCAGAGGACAGGAAACATCCACACGTCCAACAGCCACCACCCGTTATATATATATAAGTTTATATTTATCATGTTTACACCATAAGTTCTCATTGTTCTACAAGAGGTGAATCAACATGTTAGATTTTACACAGTTTAAAGCTTTGTTGTAAAGTGTAAATGTAAAAGTTGCTTTAAATTTGTTTTTTATTTAATCTTGTGTTTTAGATGTTTTGGTTTCTCTGACACATAAAAGCTCAGTTGAACTTAATCTATATTAAAATACCGTGAGTTGTAAATAGTTGTTGTTCTTTCATAATGTGAGAATCGAGGTGTTGAAGTTCATTGAATCAAAATCTTGATTTGTTGAAAACTGGAACATTGGATTTCTTTGTGGATCTAATGATGATTCTCTCGATGCGTCGGCAGACGTTCCGCCCGGCGGCCATGGTCATCGAGCGCTCGATGGACTTCGGGAAGACGTGGCAGGTTTATCGATATTTCGCCTACGACTGCGAGGCGTCCTTCCCCGGGGTGTCGGCCGGGCCCATGGTCAAAGTGGACGACATCATATGTGACTCCCACTACTCCGACATCGAACCCTCCACAGAGGGAGAGGTGGGTTTTCACTTTTCATTTTCCAGACTGAAGCTGAGATTCAGACCCACACGCCACTTCCTGTTCAACCTTTGACCTGATTCCTTGTTTCAGGTGATCATCCGCGTTCTGGACCCGGCCTTCGAGATCGAGGACCCGTACAGCGTGAGGATTCAGAGTGAGTGGTTTCTACTCTGTGTCCTCCAGGTAACAGCTACCTGGAGCAGGGGGGGGGTCAGAGGGCAGGAGGGAAGAGCTCGGGAAAGAATTTCACATGTGGAAGCGAGTCAGCCTCGGTGCACACGCCTACACACACAGACACACACACTCGTGTTAAGTATGTGGTGAATGCTGTGGGTGTGTGAGGAACAGCAGTGGGAAAGAATGAGAAGAGATCAGACCTCACATTGTGTAGATTGATTTTCATGCATCTTTCTGTGTGTGTGTGTGTCTGTGTGTGTCTGTGTGTGTGTGCAGACATGCTGAAGATCACCAACCTCCGGGTGAAGTTCCTCAAGCTCCACACGTTGGGCGACAACCTGCTGGACTCCCGCGTGGAGGTGACGGAGAAGTACTACTACGCCCTCTACGACCTGGTGGTGCGAGGAAACTGCTTCTGCTACGGCCACGCCTCCGAGTGCGCCCCGATGGACGGAGCGCCCACCAGGGCCGAGGGCATGGTACGACACACACACAAGACACACACACACCTGATACAAGACATGGCAATTTGAATATTTCAAGGTCTGATGTTGAAGATCATGTGAAATGACTGAAAGCTCCAGAACAGCCACGAACTGGAACTTTTGAGTGTGTCTTTGAATCAGTGCTTTGTGTGTGTAGGTCCACGGCCGCTGTGTGTGTAACCACAACACTGAGGGATTGAACTGTGAACGCTGCACAGACTTTTACAACGATCTGCCGTGGAGGCCTGCGGAGGGACGCAACACACACGCCTGCAAGAGTACGACAAACGCACACAAAACTCTTTCTCTCACATGTTTAAAGTTTGATGAACGTGTTATTCACTTGAAGTGAATCGTGTCTGACTCTGAATCCCCCCCCCCCCCCCTCTCTCTCTCAGAGTGCGAGTGTAACCGTCACTCCACCTCGTGTCACTTCGACCTCGCCGTGTTCATGACGACCGGTAACACAAGCGGCGGCGTGTGCGACGACTGCCAACACAACACGGTCGGCCGGCAGTGCGAGCAGTGTGCGCCGTTCTTCTACCAGCACCCGGAGAGAGACCTGAGGGACCCCCACGTCTGTGAACGTACGTCACCCGACCTCTGACCTCTGACCTCCCGCTCTCTGTTCTCCCAGTCTGTGCTGGTCCTCTGTGGCTCCTCCTCACACCAGCAGCACCTGGCTCGGTGTTTGAAGTGAGAGGCAGAGAGGAGCTGCTGTTACAACATGATTGCAGTGATGTGCTAAGTACCGGCTTTAAAGTGAAACACGCCCCCCCCCCCCCTTTTCACCTCCCTTCTTCTTCCCTCTCTACAAAACTCGTCTTTAAATTACAAAATGTTCCGGCTTCTCTTTTTCTTTTTCTCCCTCACTCACAGAAAACCCACTGAATCTACATTTTAGTAAAATATCAACAACAAACCTTTTTAAATCGGGAATTAAAACGTAAACTATACGTAGAGCACTGGTTTTAAAAACAGGTGGGCTGATGGGAAGTCAGCCTCAAGTCACTGGTTTATAAAAACCTGTATCTTCTCCCACTGACTTCATGTGTTGTGTCTCCTCAGCGTGTAACTGCGACCCGACCGGCTCTCTGGAGGGAGGACTGTGTGACCCGCGCACCGACGTGGCCGCCCGGCTGATCTCAGGCCAGTGTCGCTGCAAAGGTCACGTGGAGGGCGAGCGCTGCGACCACTGCCGACAGGGCCACTACGGGCTGGGCCAGGGGCCTCAGGGCTGCCTGGGTGAGTCACAAGGAAAGGGTTCATTACTTATATACGGTTAATTTGAAAAACCCTTGAACTTGAACTTTGATATTGTGCACGCACACGCTACATGCTACATGCTACACGCTACACGCCGGACTGACGCAGGCCATGTCTCCTGCTCCTCTGTGTGTCTTGGCAGCTTGTGCCTGTAACCCGCTGGGCACGCTGCCGGGAGGAAACCCCTGTGATTCTCACTCTGGAAAGTGCTTCTGCAAACGCCTGGTGGACGGACACAACTGTGACCAGTGTCTGGTACGGACCCAAACTGTCAGCGTGACTCCGGATGTGTGTGTGTTTGTGTGTGTGCGTGTGTTTGAAATGTGTCCCCTGTGTTCCTTTGTCTCCAGCCTCAGCACTGGGGTCTGTCCAACGACATGGACGGCTGCAGAGCGTGTGACTGTGACCAGGGCGGAGCTGTGGACAATAAGTAAGTTTGACAAATAAACTTAAAATAACTTTGCTCTTTGATTCTGAATGAGAGGAAACGTTCTTCAGAGCAGAGATGTTTGTTTGTCATGAGGGAGGTCTGGATTTAAAAGACTCAGAGAAACTAGTTTCAATCGAGCTGCACCAAACCCCCGTCCTCTCAAGGGGTCTGATCCAGGATTCAATAACACCTGTGTCTTAACCCTCACATTGGAATGTCCCTGTCCCCAGCTGCGACCCCCACTCAGGACAGTGCGTGTGCAGGGAGCACATGTTCGGACGCCGCTGCGACCAGGTGGAGTCCGGCTTCTACTTCATCACTCTGGACCACTACACCTACGAGGCCGAGGACGCCAAGCACGGCCCTGTGAGTGGGTTTTAATGAGCTGTGTATTAAGTGGTGGTGTGTGTTGTTGTTCCCAGATGTGTGAACTACATGTGTGTCTGTGCATCAGGGGGTGACGGTGGTCCAGAGACCTTACCCTCTGGACCGGAGTCCCACGTGGACGGGTATGGGATTTGTTAACGTGCCGGAAGGAGCCTACCTAGAGTTCCACATCGACAACATCCCAGATTCCATGGACTACGACGTCCTTATTCGCTATGAGCCTCAGGTAACACACACACACACACACTCACACACAAACACACACAACATGTCAGTGTAACAGAAGATATAAGAGCTTCAGAACATTTATAATATTTCTATAACAAAATGATGCTGAAAAAGTTAGCAGTGGAAACTAACTTTGTGTGTGTGTGTGTGTGTTTGTGTGTTGTGTGTGTGTGTCTGTTTGTGTGTTGTGTGTGTGTGCAGCTGCCAGAGCAGTGGGAGCAGGTGAACATCAGAGTCCAGCGTCCCGTCTTCAACCCTACGAACTCCATCAGTCAATGTGGGAACTCCATCCAGGCTGGAGACGAGCAGGACATCGCCCTCCCTCCTGGATCCAGGTGAGACCCTAACGTCATGTGTGTGTCTGCTGTCATCAACACGTTAAAGACACGTTAACAACACGCTCTGACCCTGTTGTGTTGCAGACACGTGTTGCTGCTCAGGCCGGTTTGTTTCGAGAGAGGAATGAACTACACAATCAGTCTGAGTCTGCCGCTGTACTCGTCAGTCAGTGACGTCCAGAGCCCGTACACACTCATCGACTCTGTAGGTTCAACACACACACACACACACACACACACACACACTAACACAACACACACCCACAACACAAACACAATGATTTAACCAAGTGAGACTCAGTTCCATCTACCATCATCAACTTCCTGTTCCTTCAAACCAGATGTGGTTTCATAACATTTTCCATCCCTCTGAACCCCCCCCCCCCCCCCCCCTCTCCTCCTCTGTTTCAGCTGGTGCTGATTCCTCGGGTCAGGGAGCTGGACATGTTCCACGGCGTCGACGGCGTGGGGGCGTGGGAAACGTTCCAGCGCTACCGATGTCTGGAGAGCAGCCAGAGCGTGGTGAAGAGCCCGATGACCGACATCTGCAGCGACTACATCTTCAGCGTCTCTGCTCTGCTGCACAACGGAGCCGTGGGTACGAGCGCCGTGCAGCTTTGATCCTCATCATCTCCATCATCAACCTCCCCATGACCCCTTCTTCTCTCCCTCATCTCCCAGCATGCCAGTGTGACCCTCAGGGTTCGCTCAGTGCCGTGTGCGAGTCCAGCGGAGGTCAGTGTCGCTGTCGACCCAGCGTGGTCGGGAGGAGCTGTGAGCACTGCGCCCCGGCCACCTTCCTGTTCAGCCCCGCCGGCTGCAGACGTAAGTGTCGGGTCGGGATCCTTCAGTTTGACGCTTGTTTGATGAAACCAGTCACACTAACATGTGGTTCACACACTTCCAGCTTGCGACTGCGACCCCCAGGGCTCGGTCAGCGCCTTCTGCCACGAGGCCACCGGCCAGTGCGAGTGCGTCCCCGGGGCCACTGGTCGCCAGTGTTCCCACTGCCTGCCGGGCTTCTGGGGCTTCCCCCAGTGCCGACCCTGCCACTGTAACGGCCACAGCGAGTTCTGCCACCTGCAGACCGGCGAGTGCCAGGGCTGCAGGGACTTCACCAGCGGACACCACTGTGAGAGGTACGACCCAGTGACCAGGACCAGTTCAGGCCTGAATCGACCAATCAGATTATCTCACTAATCTACTTCTCAGATGTGTGGAGCAGGAACTTATAGAATTATCTAGTGACACGACATCAAAAGCTCAAAGGAAACATCCAGACATTCCCCAAGAACCAGGGTGTCACCGTGAAATCCCTGACTTCACACCCGCTCCCTCCAGGCCTCCTCAAACCACAGGGATCTTCTGTGTTTGACCTTTCCGTCTGTGTCCAGGTGCCAGGACGGGTACCACGGGGACCCCGAGCTGGGCTCCGGGGGCCACTGCCGCCCCTGCATGTGTCCTGACGGCCCCCGCAGCGGACGCCAGTTTGCAGACAAATGTTACGTCCTGTCCTACACCAACCAGCTGGTGTGCGTGTGCAGCCCCGGGTACAAAGGTAGAGCAACACATTTGTCTTTGCGTGAGCAGGTTTATGTCGTCAAGTCTTCACCTCAAAACACAAACACACACAAACACACACACATACCAACACTAAACCCAAACACGTCTGTGTCCCTGTAATTAACCTTTTGACCTTTGCCTCTAAACACACGAAGCCGTTGATTCATCTCCCGTTTCTGTTCCTGCACCAGGCGCCAGATGTGACGAGTGCTCCCCCGGCTACTTCGGGAACCCCCTGGTGCCCGGCGGCGGCTGCATGCCCTGCCAGTGCAACAGCAACATCGACATGCACGACCCGGGGTCCTGCGACACCCGGACGGGCGCCTGCCTCAAGTGCCTGTACCACACCGACGGCTACGGCTGCAAGCACTGCAAACTGGGTTACTACGGCGACGCTGCCACGCAGAGCTGCAGGAGTGAGTCCAGCTGATGATGTCACAACCACCGACTCACTGAGGGTGTTGGATCCAGCTTCAGATACTGATGTATAACGTCCTCTGTGCAGAGTGCATGTGCGACAGCGTGGGAACTCTACCTCTGGCCTGTTCGTCCCCCGGCGAGTGTCAGTGTGACCAACAGACCGGTCGGTGTCCCTGCCAGCCCAGCGTGGTCGGTCAGAACTGCGACCGCTGTGCCGCGGACACGTGGAACATCGCCAGCGGGACGGGCTGCGAGCGCTGCGACTGTGACCCCGCCCACTCCTTCGGCTCCTCCTGCAACGAGGTGGGTCGGACTCGGTGACAACAAATCCTGATCTGTTCATCTTTGAGTCCGAGTGACAACTGGTAGAATCTTGAAGAAAATGCGTCTAGAACAGTGTTGCGTTAGGGCAGTGGCCTTGACCTTTGACCCCCAAAATTGAATCAGTTCAACTTTGAGTTCTTATGAATGTATGTACGAAGTTTAAAGAAGTTCCTTCAAAGTGTTCTTGAGATATCGTGTTCACAACCTCCGGTCAGGAACAGGAACCTCTCAGTCCTGAACGATGAATAATGAAGGATATTTACGATATGTGAGAAAAACGAGAAATATGTGCAACACAGAAATGTGATAATGTTCTATCTGCATCACATCCGGCAGCAGCTGCTCCACGTTTCCCTCTGTCCACACGATGTACAGCTGAAGCTCTGAACTCTCGTCTCCCAGTGAGACTCTGCTGCCAAAGCTTTTATTTCACAATGAGCCAAAGTTCCCAGTGAGAGCTGGGAGAGCTGGAGTGAGTCACTGTTACCAAACCAGCTAATCACCAGGGTCTGGGTTTGTGTAGTTGTATTTCTGATATATGGACTCCAGCTGCATCTCAAATCTGCGTGTGTACTCATGCACACACACACACACACACACACACACACACACACACACGTGGGTTTCTGTGTTTACTGGCTGCTTTCCATGAGAGGAAGGAAACCTCACAATACACTGTGGGATAACTGAATGTGCATTTCTCTAAGAGAAGTGAGTTGTATTTACTCCAGACTTCATTGTGTGAGCGAGTGAAAGAAAAAGCTGAGAAACTGAGCAGGAGAATAAAACGTCAGCCGGGTTGTGATAGTATTTTGTTGACGTGTGTTTTTATTGTGTGTTTCTGTTGCAGGTCACGGGACAGTGCTCGTGCAAACCTGGTTTTGGTGGCAGCACGTGTCGGGAGTGCAGGGAGCTGTTCTGGGGGGATCCAGAGGTCAAATGTCACGGTACGTCACCGCCACCGGTAAACAACATAAAACTGAAAGTTACAGGTTTAAGCTTCAAGTTTGAACTCACTGTCACTTTTAATGATAGAGTTGTGTTTCATTTAAACAACGCAATGTAACGCAAACAAGGTCACCAGGATTTAAATTCCACTTTGGTGCCACCAAGTGGTTTCATCAGAAAAGACAAGGTTATTACAGTTATAAATGAAGTGTCATTTGATGGACCGGGACCAGGAGGTGACAGGAGGATCCTGAACATGTGGGTGGGGGGGTTCTTATAGGGGACCATGGAGGGTGAATGAACCCATTAAGACCCAGATGTTGTCTCCAGCTGAAACAGACTTTGCTCCTGACCACAGTTTGTGAAACATCTGGACCGAGGTCAGGTTAAAGACACAAACAGCCAGGGACCAGGCCTGTTAGACCATAATGAATTACCCCGTGTGCATGTTTAAAGATTCTTGTCCTAACACTGAAGAGCACGACCTTGAGTCCTTCACTGTTCACCCAATATGGATACGAACCCTCCCAGTGCCTCAAATCTCACGGCCACTGTTTCATTTCAACCTCCGAAGCTGGAACACTGGTGGGATGCTTCCTGACTCTGCTTTAGTTTCCTTCAGACACACTATGGTGGGTTCGTTTTTCATGGTACGTGATTCCCAGAGTCGGAAGTGAGCTTCAGGTTGGTGTTTTCAAGCCAACGAGTCCTCCTAGTGATTTTAAAATGTCTTTTTTAAACAGATTTTGTCAGGCATGTGCTGAGTATCAATCTCAGAGGGTTTTATTGTCTGTCGGGCAAACTGACGGAGCGCCCATCTGCAGAAATGCACGAGCAACAGTAGCTGGCTCGCCCCTCAGAGGGAGAGAAAGGGTGAGGAGAGGGTGAGGGGAGGGTGAGGAGAGGGAGGGGATCTCGTTCCCTGCCCACGAGAACCAGATGTTCTCCAGAACTCCCAGGCAATCCCGTCTTCGTCATGCTCCGGCACCCAGAGGAGCCAGGAATGCTGAACTCCTCCCTGAAGGTCTCTTGAGCTGCTGGACCAGCTGGACCTCTCCTCCTAATGCACAGATGACACACTGATGCACGGGGGGGGGGGGGTTCCCAGGGAAACGTGTGGGCGTAATGAGAAGCTATAAGTTAACATATTGTTAATGAAGCCTCTTCAAGCTGCTGCAACAGCTGAGAAGATGTAAAATGTAGATATTCAAAACTAATCCATGATTTACGAGGTGAACGTCAGGGTCTCTGGTATGTGGGGGTTGTCATGAGGCACTTTCTCAGAAACAAGCCCATAACCACCACGTATGTTCTGTGCGTGTGTTTCAAAACACGGGCCAGATATTTCTACATGACAAAAAACAAGAGTTCCAGCCCAACCCTCACCCCCGGCTCCATAAATCAACCTGAACACAAAGCAGCGACCCTCAGACTCTGCATTCCTTCGTCCTGACTCACTCTGAACAGCCTCCTTCTTCTTCTCTGGGGGGGGGGGGGCAGCCCAGTGGACGGGCCCGGGGTCAGCCTGACCCTCCTGCTCTTCTTCATGGATAACTTCATTTACTGGAGGAGCTGGAGCTTGTTTTCAAACGACTTATTTCCCCTGAGGAGACGTTAAGAGTCTCAGGTTCCTTAAGTCAACACAGCACATGATGTTTATTGTTCTTTATGAAGAGTCTGTTCTATGAGACGGATTATAGAAAATAAACTATTATTATTCTAATTTTAATAATAACTGTTTCCAGGTCAGTTGTGGAGCAAGAAGAGGCCTCGCGTGACCTTAGAAAGAAAAGTTAAACCTCTCATCTAAATGTATATCTTGTAATCACAGTTGTGTTCTTAGTTCTAAATGACGAAGTTAGAGAAGAGTCAAAATAACTCTTATAACTAGTTTGAACTGTACAACACGTTCCTGATATCAGGAATAACTGGATTTCTTTTTAATTTCCTGGATTATTTCCCTGACCCTGACTTCCTTCAAGTTCAGGAGGCAGAGCGGGTCGTCCACTGAGACTCGGCTGTTTGATACTGAACCCCACATGGCCTCTGATGGCTGTGTATGAATGTGTGTTAATGGATGAACTGTAAAGTCTCAGATCCAGAGCATCTCCTCTCTGTGTGTCTCCAGCTTGTGACTGTGACCCTCGGGGAATCTCCAGCGACCAGTGCCACCGCGCCACCGGCCAGTGCTCCTGCGTCGAGGGCGTTTCCGGCCCACGCTGCGACGAGTGCGCCCGCGGCTTCCAGGGCGAGTTCCCCGACTGTGCGCCCTGCCACCGGTGCTTCGCCACCTGGGACACCGTGGTCGGCGAGCTGACCAATCAGACCCAGCGCCTGGAGGTCCAGGTGACGGAGCTGCAGACCAACGGGGTGACGGAGCCGTACAGAGAGCTGATCGACAGCCTGGAGAGAAACTCCAAGGCCGTGAGGGAGATAGTGGAGAACAACCCTGCAGCCGTGAAGCTGGAGCAGACCCAGGATCTCATGCACCAGATCACGTGTGTACAGAATCAAACAGAGACACATAGAGAGACACATGATGTTCACACCCTTCATCACTTCTTCCTCGTGTGTCGACAGCGGTTTGATGTCCTACCTGAACGGAAAGCTCAACACCACGGAGGAGACCTTGAACCTTCTCAGCAATGACTCCAGCTCCACCGACGTAAGGCTGGAGGCACTGATGGAGGAGGCCAACCAGCTGGAGCAGAGCGTCCAGGACCTGAGGCAGCAGGTGTACGACGCCAAGAACGCCAACCTCCAGGGTGAGGAATCGAACTGTAGGGCGGAGACAATGTGCTTCATCCAATCAGCTGCATAATATGTTTTCTGACTTCCTCTGGGCCTGTGTGTGTTTTCAGGTGCCATGGACACCATCACAGCAGCTCACACGCAGTCCACGATGGCGGAGCTCCGAGCCAACACCTCCACCAGCGACCCTGGAAACACGGTGGAGGAGTCCGCCGCGGTACGGAAAGCCACCGAGGACAAACTGAGCAGCGTTCAGAAGGAGTTTGACCGCAAGCACCAGAGAAACTCTGGGAAGCTGAAGAAACTGTCCGACGAGCTGGAGAAACTCGACCTGTCACCGCTTAGTGAGAAGGTGAGAAACACCAGGGGACCAGAAAACCCCCACAACAAACACACAACCACAACACATCCTCCATAGAATATTAAGACAACCTCAAATTCTCTTCTGTGCAGACGTGTGGCGGTGCAGCTGACGGGGCCGGCTGCTCTGGCTCCTCCTGCGGCGGGTTGGGTTGTGTGGGCGAGGGCGGAGCTCCCCAGTGCGGAGGAGAAGGATGCAAAGGCTTCGTCACCACCTCCCAAACTGCTCTCAAATCAGCCAAGGACCTGGACCAGGAGATCTTAGCAGCTATGCAGGAGGTGGACAAGCTCTCCCGGCTGGTGAGTGGACATGTTAAAGCAGCTAATGCAGAATAACAGAGCATGCACATGGGGAAGTCACTGATTCGGGTTGTGATCAGGTGTGGGAAGCGAACCTCCGGGCAAATGAGGCCAGGGGGAACGCGATGGAGGTGCTGATCAAATCGAACCGGAGCAAGGAGCGGGTGGAGCAGAGCAACGAGCAGCTCCGCAAACTCATCAAGGAGATACGAGACCTCCTCACCAGTGAGCGCACCACACAGCTCTACTACAGAACTAACATGGATGAGGTATTCAATATTTAAAAACCGAAATTGTTTCTGATCCAGATGAGAAGGCCGATGTGTCTGTGATCGAGATGGTGGCCAACGAGGTGATGGCTCTGGAGATGCCGACCTCGACCGAGAAGCTGCACGAGCTGACGAAGGAGATCCGGGAGAAGGTCGGGACCTTGACCAGCGTGGAGGACATCCTGAGTCAGAGCGCTGAGGACATCAAGGTCGCAGAGAAGCTGCTGAAGCAGGCCAAGGCTGCCAGGTAACACACAGAGACACACTGTGGGGGGGGGAGGACGTCTCTGTCCAGGGATGGACTCACATGTTCACTCTGTCCTCTAGTGAAGAGGCGTCCTCCATGAAGGAGACGGCCGATGTAGTGAAGGCAGCGCTGAACGAGACAGAGCGCGCCCAGAGCATCGCCATGGAGGCCATCCAGCTGGCCCAGAACAACACCAAAGGAACCCTGGACCTGCTGATCTCTGTGAGTGCCCCCCCCCCCCGAGCTCTGAGGTCACCACACAGAGCGGATGCAAGGGTGTGTAATGTGTGTGTGTGTGTCTCAGGTGGAGTCGGAGACAGCCTCCACGGAGCTGAAGCTCAGTAACACCACCGGCCGCCTGGTTCAGCTGGAGAGGGAGGTCGGCCTGCTGAGACAAAACAACCTGGAAGCGAACCGGCTGTCGGAGACGGCCGAACGGGTCGGAGAGCAGGCCCGGCAGGAAGCAGACGACGCCCAGAAGGTCTCACACACACTCACACACTAACACACACACACTCACACACACACACATTTGAATTCGGGGTGAGGAGCACCAGCACACACATCCTGCCGTCAGCCCTGTGACGCTCTGTGTGTGTTTGTGTGAAGGAGTTTGACTCGGAGGTGAAAGATAAGCTGGTGGAGGTGGAGGACCTGGTGGAGGACAAAGGGGAGACGGTGCTGCAGGCGAGGAGGCGAGCAGACGAGCTGCAGCAGGAGGCCCAGGAGCTGCTCACTCAGAGCAGCAGCCAGCTGCAGAGACTCGGGGGTGAGGCCATCGTCAATCTGACGTGTTTTCAGAATTCTTCTTCTTTCTGTACCTCTTTCTCATCGTCTGCTGTGATCCTGTGTTTTCAGAGTTGGAAAGTTCCTACGAGGAGAACCAGCGCATCCTGGAGGCCCGAGCCGCGGAGCTGGTGGAGCTGGAGACGATGGTCCGCAAGGTCCTGGAGGAGATCAGCTACAAAGTGACTCTGTACAGCACCTGCCTGTGATGATCCAGCTCCCAGCACCTCAAACTGGGATCGCAACACAAACAAACACCGCTCCCACATAAATAACCTGTTTTTTAACCGTCAGGACCAAACACTGCTCAGATGTTGTGATTGTGTCAGAGGCGGCGGCCGAGCACCTCGATGTGACGGACGGCTGCGCCAAGAAGTATTTTAACAAAAGGAGACAAGCTGCCAAAGAGGAAAGAGTAGAAAGATAAAACCACTGAAAGCCAACGAGACCTCAGTGCTAGAGACTCAGCAGAAGTATTTACCAGTGTAAGCTCTAAGACAATCTATGTATTTAAATATATGACTGAACCTTTGTGAGAAGTATTCAAGTTTTATATGTCTAAGCCCAAAGATATGTAACATTGACGGGACCAAAGAAATTCATTTGTGGAAAAAGTGACTATGAACACATAATAAAATTTGATTTGAATATAAATGTACTGGTGGGTTTTCTTTTTGTGGGACGCTAGAAAACACCTGTCTGCCATATTCTATATTCTTTTTGAAAACATAAACAAATCAACTTTAATGATATTGAAATCAGATAATTAAAACAAAACAAGAAAAACGATTTAGAAAGTAACTCTATTGCATTTATCATTTTACAAATATACATAGATCGGCATTCTTTGTAATTATGAGTCTGTTAATTCATCGATCATCTTGAGTCTGGATGGTGACTTGTCTGCACTCAGCAGCTTTTTTAAAGGTTCAATATGAAACCGTCTCATGGTTCAAATTAAAAACTCTTCCGTGTTCACAGTGACTCAGGCCTGGTGATAATCATGAATCACCACTGTCTGAAAACCATGTGCACCAATCAGGATGAATCGTCCATCGCTGAGGGGATCAAACCCTCCCCTCAGTCGTGAGCTGGCTCAGCTCTGTGGCTCCACACCGGTTTGCGTTTCTCTATGAAGGCTCGGATCCCCTCCTGCCCGTCGCTCAGGGCCAGGTTGTCCACCATCACCTTGGAGGCGGTGGCGTACGCTGCATCTCGCCCCTGAGCCATTTGTCTTCGGAGGGAACAAAGGAAAACATGTGAAACATTAAAAACACAATAACCAGAAAGAAAACTAATCAAAAAGCATCTGACAAAGCTCTGACCTCTGGAAAGTGGCTTTTCCGAGGGCCACGACCGGTCGGCTCGCCTGACACACCCGCCGGGCGATGGCCAGCGTCTCCTCCTCCAGTCGCTCCTCTGGCACCACCTTACTGACCAGGCCGTGCAGCAAGGCATCATGGGCCGAGATGGGAGTTCCAGTCAACAGCATCTCCATCGCCACCTGGTGAAAAGAGAAATGGTGTAAATCAATTAGAGCCTGGTACTGGAACATAGCATTTAGCATTTAGCTTCATAAAATCAATTAGAATGGTTGCAGATCAATCAATGAATCAATTAGAAATGAAATTATTATTATTATAATTATTATTAAGTGACCTTCAGAAGCTTCAGCTCTTACTTTCCGCGGCACCGCTCGGCCGATGGCCACCGCCGGCGTGGAGCAGAACAAACCAACGTTGACCCCCGGCGTGGCGAAGGTGGACTGCTCCGTCACCACGGCGATGTCACAGCTGGCAACAAGCTGGCAGCCCGCCGCCGTGGCAACCCCGTTCACCATGGCAACCACCGGGACGGGTATGTCCTGTATCAGAGACATCACCTGAAGAAGAGACAGGAGGACATCTTGTCCATTCTCTCATTGACTTCCACTGAAACGACCAGGGGAGCTGCCCCCTGCTGGTCACTACAGAGAGTACAGGCTTCAGACACTTGTTTACAAACAGCTCAAAGCTACTGATGATGTCATTAATAGAATATATAAAAAAGTGATTGGTCAATTGAAGGAAGTTTTGATTATCAGCTTTTTTTAAATAAGAGGATTTACGAATTTCATCCACTAGTTTCTCTTCATTTTAAAGCAAATACAGTTTTTCTTTCTTAGGTCTGACATCATCATTAATTAAAAAATAAACTTCAGAATAATAGACAGTTGTACCATTGAGGGTATTTTTTTTAAATAAATTTTACGTTTACCTCAGCACAGGTGTGAAACACCTTGGTGTGATGCTCTCGTCCCTGAGTGGACGTCAGCTCCTTCAGGTCGTGTCCGGAGGAAAACACTGGACCTTTGGCTGAGACACACAAACACAATCAGACCCACTTGTTTCTCTGTCTCTTACACACACACACACACACACATAATAAAAAGCTGTTACCTGATATGATAATAACTCTGAGGTCATCACTGTCCACGTCAGTGATCAGGTTTTCTCTGAGAGATTCCAACATGGACAGAGACAGAGCATTTCTCTTCTTGGGATTGTTCAAAATTATTCTCCTGGAAACAGAAAAAGACGACATCACTATTAACAGTGTATAACTTCCTGTTCTCAATGAGCATGTATTTCATCAGGCTTCAGACAAAGGACTTTTCATTCAGACATTTGATTCACAGCCACATTTCTCCTCTACACTCTTTTATTTCCTTGTACAAATAGAAAACATGACAACATAATTGTGTAATATCATAACGACTTTACCAGTGAACAGCAGAAGATCATTGACCCTTAGTTTTTAGTTTTAATCCAAACTTTGGACAGATATCCTCTCACTGACGTGCTAAAATAATAATGTGACATCTCAATGTTGACATAGAGTTCTGCAGATTTCGACATTATTCGGGAATGACATGTGTGCCGAATTTCTTCTGACAACTCATCATATGTAATGAAGTCCTGATCGAGGCATTAAAGCTCTTTGATGATGTTTAAATCTTTATTCTTCTGTTAAATCTGTCGTTTCCACGTTTGACCTCCTGTTTGTAAACAGAGGACGGACACATTTCACTGCTGCACCTTATTCCGTCGCTCTGCTGTTTCAGCGTCGGCGGCTCCGGTTCCGGGCCCCGGTAAAACCTGGTCCCGGTGAGAAGCGTCGTTGTTCGGCGGAGCTGAAACAAACCAGCCGCTCTGGGTAGAAAACAACCGGCCATGTTGGTGCTACTTCACAACTAAGGTACTTCCGGTTCCACTTCCGGGTACGACACCATAAACAGCACCTGGTTGCAACGCAGGAACGGATACAGTGACAGAAGCTTAATTAAATGTAATTAATCCCTTCTATCTTTAAGTTAATGAACATTTATCATTTAATATATTTTATAATCTGTTAATAAAGATAAACAACAAGATCCCATTCTGTGTTTATACACAATTTATTTATATGTGCAATTATTTATATATCTTCATGTTTGTATTTCTATATATATTTTTAAACACTTGTACGAACACACTTGAAAAGATAGATGCTTTAATTTTGTTGTATTAAACTATATGAATATCTCATAATTTGATTTGGTCAAACACGGAAACATATGAAGTGAGTAAATGTATTGTCATACCACACAACACAAACAAACAGTGATTGATGATTATTGATTGATTGATTGATCGATGTATTGATTCCCAGTCATTAACACTGGTAGTGACTTCACAGTGTTTATGCAGGTGAAGCTTCATTTCTTGTTCAAGCAGATCATCGTCTCCATCACATCTTCGTCACTTCAGTGAAGTCGAGTCTGCAGCGTTAAGGATAATATGAAAAAATCTAATTGACAAACGAGCTTCAATACCAATCATTTTTATTATCTAATAAAGTTTTCATAGTTTTTCCATGAATCTATTAATGTGAAACATTTTCAAAGTGAATGTGACAAAAAAACAAAAACAATCTGGCTCGTTTCAGCAACTAAGAAACTGGGAAACACACGTTAGGTCCACACACCGATCATCTGATGGTTTATAAACAATCTCCAGACGAGCACACAAAATAAACTTGGTGAGGGGGGGGGGGTTAGTGACATGTGTCCATCACCTTGTTCGACCATCAGTTCAAAACTATCTTTTAAAACTCCACTTATATATAATTAGACATCAAAGTGCTGACGTACAGACTTTAAATCCCTCTGAGGACGAACTGGACTCTTGATCAAATATAAAAGACTGTGTAGGATCCTTATCTGATGATGTCACTCCGTGTGTGTAACCACGGAGTGACATCATCAGCAGCCATGTTGGGATAGGACAGATAACAGAAACAGGTCGAGTCCCATCAGAGCAGGAGAGAGGCCGACACCCACAGCCCTGCATCCCCCCAGGAGGAGCAGGGCGGCCAATAGGAGCAGGGCCTCATGTCAGGTGACGTTGTTCAGGGTCTGGCCTCCGTCGCCCGGCGTGAAGAACTGGACCTTGGCCGAGTTGTTCCTGCGCAGGTTCGCGCTGCTCCCGGCGTTCTGGCGCATGGAGTTGTTGCGCCTCATGGAGTTACGCTTCCTCAGCGAGTTCTGGTGCGACAGTTCGCTCTTCTGCAGAGTTTGAATCAAGATGGACGGCTTCTCGTCCAGTTCCCTGGCGCTGCACAGCGGCGTGGTCACCTGGGAGAGCAGGACAGGTTTGAATAGGTCAGATAGGAGCTGGAGGTCAGCTGGAGGTCAGGACAATAGTTCCCTTAACGTCTCTCACCTTGACTGTGTTGCCAAACTTGGAGTAGTCCACAGAGTAGACCCCGTCCTCCTCCGTCACGATGGGTACGAAGCGGTGGCCCCACTGGATCTCCTCGGAGACGTAGGAGGTCCGGGCCTGGGTGGTGATCCCGGTGGTCTCCACCACTCCCTCCAGGATGACGATCACCTCCAGGTCACTGCACTGCAGCTCCATGGCCGACAGGTCGTACAGCGGACTGAGAGCAGAGAGAGAGTCTGATAACAAAGTTCTTCTGAGCAGCGTCAATTAAACAAGTAGAGAATAAAGTGAGTTCAGAGTTGATTCACGCTGTTGCTCTGTTTGTGTCCAGCAGGGGGACACAGTGAGTTATAAACTAATCTGTTGATTTCCATCCTTCTTCTCCACAAACTGTGAACAGTCCATTATGTCGTGTTAAGACTTTATCATTTCTTTTGGATGAACTAACGAAGGAGTAAAAGTTGTTCAGATGAAACAGAGGAGCAGAGAGAGAAAGTGTGTCTGTGGTTCTCAGACCTCAGAGTGTGTGTGTGTCAGTACTGGTCAGTACTGGTCAGTACTGGTCAGTACCTGCTCCTGTCGATGGTGTGGCAGATGATGAGCGGAGCGAGGAGGAAGAGGCTGTTGCTCGCCACGGCGCTCTCCGTCTGCACGTCGATCTGCTGGATGGGGATCACCTCCCCCTCGGGTGTGGTCGTCTTCCTCACCACCTGCCCCCCCACACAAAGAGTCATCACTTTATTAAAACAAATAATAATGCACAAGTTAAAAATGATCAGAACAGAGGTTTTAAAAAGTATGAAACTTGGTTAAAGGTAACATTAGAAGTGTTCAAGCTGCAGGGGGCGCCAGAGAGCTGCAGGAGTAGAGAAAGGGACAGAGGTCAACCTCCTGATGTTTACATTTATCAGATAGTCTACTACATTAAGGTTAACTTTCTGATTTAACTTGAATTATAGATTTCTGGGGAATTTAGATCTCCAGATTTTACTTGAATTCTTTGAACTATCTTTTAATTCTGATGATTGTATGAATCATGACAGGGTCAAGGATTCTGAGTAATTATAGGAGAATAGGATTGACCCTCAAACAGAACCACACCCAGCATCCACCTCTCAGTCATCACCTGCAGCCGGACCGTGGCTCCGATGATCATGCTCTTCCTCAGGTCCCCGATACGGATCATGAAGCACAGGTGGTTGTTCCTGACGGCGATCACGGCGTGACGGCTGAAGATCAACGTCTCGGCTCGCCGGTTGGACTGAGCCGTCTTCATGAAGATACAACCTTCAGGAGGGGAACACAACAAACATCACTGGACTGATATCAGCCACCTCCAAAGGTCCATCATCCACCTGTGTGCGTTTGATTCCTGCTGGATGAGAGTGTGTGATCGTTACCCAGCATGACGGCGTTGATGATGAGTCCCACGATGTTCTGCGTGATGAGGACGGTGATGGCGATGGGACACTGCTCCGTGATCATCCGTCCCCCGAAGCCGATGGTCACCTGCACCTCGATGGAGAAGAGGAAGGCCGACGTGAACGACCTGTGGGGAACAGAGAAGGTCACTCACAGTTTGATGAACCTGATGAATGATCTAATGATTTTCATATAGTCAACCGAACCAGTTCATTAATATAACAGAGTAAAATCACTAGTTTATTAGAGCTATTTTTACTTTATTTCAATGTTCTTCTTTTCCAACACTTGTCATTGTACTGATTCAGTTTTAATTTGTATATGACAAATAAAAAACTTGAAGTTTTGTTCAGTGGCTCTAAACGGTTGGATATTTCTAAAGGTCATGAGATAAATCTGAGAGGTCGTGAGATGATTAATGGATCGTAAAAAAGAAAAGTCACAAAATCCTGCTGAATAGATATTTTCTTAAATCTTTGCTTTTTGTAAAATAACTTCTGCCTCAAACTGATGATTTGATCTTTAACGTGTTTTGCAGCTTTAAGTTTGAATGTAAAATCTGAAAAGTGTGTTTAAATGTTAAATACGTGGAGTGAATGTAAAATGTGTGTTTGTGTGTGGGTGGGGGGGTTATAAATAAAACTGAGTGTAAAAACTTCTGATGCAAACGTACAAGTCGCCACAGCTGAGCAGCGGAAGGAGATGAAGAGGAGGAGGAAGAGTAAGAAGATGAAGAAGAAGGTAACTGACAAATAAATGGAAAGGAGGGAGGACACAAGGAAGGATTGGGCATGAGGGGGGAGAAAAGAAGACTCAGACTCCCTCCCTCATAACTTCCTGTCACAGCTAATGTATGTCCCCCCCCCCCTCCTCTTCCTCTGTCGAGTTTAAACAAAGATAGATAGAGATGTTGAGATGAAGAGGACAAGGAGGAGGAAGAGAAGGTGGAGGAGGAAGAGTAGGAAGAAGAGCAGGAGGAAGATGAGGACAAGAACAGGAGAAGGTAGAAGAAGAGTAGAAGGAGGAAGAGGAGGCAGTAGGAAAGCTCGGATGAAGTGAAGATGGAGGAGAAGAAGAATCCCAGTGTCACCAAACACATGAAACCAACAAATTAAAGTTTGATAAAGACCCACACTCTGTTGTGTCTCTTACTTGACTTCGGTGACGCAGCGCGTCTTGTTGAGGTCCGCGTCCAGGTCTCCGTGCGAGAAGGCCACGAGCCACCAGCTCATGGCGAAGAGGAGCCAGCTGCTGACGAACGTGGTGGTGAAGATGACCAGCGTGAAGCGCCACTTCAGGTCCACCAGCGTGGTGAACACGTCCTGCAGGAAGCGGCCCTGCTCGCGGATGTTCTTGTGAGCCAGGTTGCACGCGCCGTTCTTGGCGATGAAGCGCGCCTTGTTGACGCGGTCCCTGAACACCGGCTTGCGGGGCATGCGGGAGGCGAGGCCCGGCAGACCGAACTCCTCCGGGATGATGCTCTTCCTCGCCAACATCCTGCTCCTTCGTCCTCGGCTGCAGGGAAAAGACGTCGAAGCTTCTGCTTAGTGCGTCTTTACGCGCGGTCCAAACATGTCCACCTGCAGGAGAAACGCTCAGAGACTCGCGCACTCCTCTGCGTCCGGTGACATTTGGAGATGTCCGGCTGTGGCCGTTGCGCACCGCCTCTGCTGCGTCTCCTCTGCGACGCGCTGCGCTCCCGTGTTGACGTAGGACAAGTTCCAGAGTCCAGAGGCGCTCAGATCCGGAGCTGCTGCCTCCCAGGACCGATCAGCCACCGCCGGGGAACACGGGACTGTGAACTGAACCAGAACACGACGCGTAAAAGTCTTTACAAATAAACGAATCACGCCTCAGCCGATGCGCATGACTTTTACGCACAGCGCCATGAGTCCAATCAGCGGTTTGACCCTTGAATCATTAATGTTAGATGATTTCATTCAGACAAAAGAATCAAGTTCAAGCAAATCTTCATCTCACTTCAACTTTTGAAGGGTTTCAGGAGGAAAACTAATAAATAAAAGAATATATTACTTTGCACTTAATTTAATTATGACTGTTGTTCTTATATTGTTCTTCTTTGATTAGCTTCTTTTCTGACGATGCAGTAATTGATAATAATCATATTCTAATAAATGTTGTTGACGAATATAATCCAACAGGAACTAAACTCATTTAGGACAGAGGAGACTTTTAATTTGTGTTTTATTATTCTGTTTCACATCTGGATAATTAAATAAAAACGAAGAGTAAAAGTGAAATGAAGAGAAATTTCAGATTTTACTGTTTAAAATAAAAAAATAAGAACTAAACTTTATCTTTAGAAACTAAACAAAATAAAGGAAATTTACATTATGATTACATTTTCATTTTAAGCTTTAAAAGCCAAATTCTGCGTATTTGTAAATGTCAACTTATATTAAATTCTTTCTTCACTGGTCTTTTTAATTTTGAATTTATGTATTAGGCAGTTCGACTCTGAGTCACCAGGGGGTGCTGTTTAACAGTACACAGTGTGTGTGTGTGTGTGGTGGAAGTTTAATGAGACAAAGTTTCACTTCACTCAAAAACATTTTTATTTTCATTTCAAGTGTAAAAAACTCAGGCACACAGAATCATAATAATATAAGCGTTTGTAAAAGTTTAAAAACTTCTGGATTCACAGGCTCCTACAAACTGTACATGTACAAACTTAAAAAAATTAACTAAACTTCCTCTGCAGCTGAAATTCATGTTTATTTAACAGTCATGTGATTTTACGAGGAAGAATAAAAACAGTCATCGAAGCTCTGATAGAGTTTGTGTCGACTTCATTTTGTC
Source organism: Platichthys flesus (assembly GCF_949316205.1). Lineage (NCBI taxonomy): Eukaryota > Metazoa > Chordata > Actinopteri > Pleuronectiformes > Pleuronectidae > Platichthys > Platichthys flesus. The sequence goes on from NC_084967.1 coordinate 16,184,020, forward strand.
TTTTTTCTTCGTTTGGCACAAATCTGAGTTTCAGGTTTGAGTTTGAGCAGAAAAGTGAAAAGAGAAAAACAAACTGCAGCTTTGTTTAAAACACGTGAGAGAAATTCTGTTTAGTTTAAAAAGGAAGTTGAAAAGAAAAGGATTAATCAATAAACGATATTAAAAAAAGAGACAGAACCACAGAACCAGGGATTCTAGAAAAACTGAAGAAACAAGTTCTCAGATCGACTCCGACTGTGAAACATGTGAATTTGTCCTTTTAGTTTTTTCTTTGTTAGAAATATGTATATGTCTAGATATCATTATAAAAACTATAAATGGAAATAACAGTATAACATTAACGATGAGCTCAATTCCTCCAATAATACGACAGGAAGATTTGATCTGAGTGAAAAAAGTAAATCATGGACTGAGAATGAAGATGGACGACATGACTGCTACGAGAAAGTGAAGCCAAACCATCTCAATCGCCCCCTGGTGGCTGGCTGCAGAATAGGTCATAAAACCTTTCTCCTCCATGTTAGCAGACGGGACCAAACGGAAATGTCAAAAATAAGACGTTCAATACTTGTCTCTAAAATACGGTTTCTGACTTTTCAGTAAGTTCTGGATCGACTCTGCGTCACCGTCTCACTCTCAGTCCTGAATCGACCTCTCGGGTCAACGGGGGCTCGTGTTTCGCCATCTATTGTCCCCCCCCCCCCCCCGACGATAAAAGGTTTCAGCAAAGCACGACGGCAGACAGACAGCGGGTTCGCCGGCGTCGGACCGAGCCGCGACACCCTTCAGTGTTTGTACTAGTGAAACATAGAAATACAACCGATAGAACAGTGACAGAGCTGGAAGTAAAATCCACACGTTTACAAATCTTCTGCTTTTAAAGGCATTGCACAAATTAAAACCCTAATTTCACAGACATTTTACTAAATAAAGAAATTCTTGATTTATTTTTTAAATAAAACAGCAAACCTGTGAAAAATACATTTATCAAAGTAATAAAAAAATCTTTTAAGATAACTGTAGATTTGCAGTTTTATCAAAAATGGCTGCAGCTGAGAGATGAGCTCGCCCTGGAGAACTGGGAGGAGACGCAAGTCAGACCAAGGACTTAAAAAAAAGGTCTGATGTCCATGTTGGTTGCAGAAATGCTCCAAACTAAAAAAGATGGCGGCAAATACCCCAAGGTAGAACTCCTCAGTGGAACCCGTTCGGAGGAGGAAGGTACGAGTCGATGAACGTGTCTCCTCCTCCGTCGGTTTAACAAAAAACTGTTCATCAAAGTCTTTTCTTAACACTAATGCGATTTAATAGTTTTACTTCTGTGTCTAAAAAATGTAGCACGTTCTACACCTGGGTCTAAAATATTAAGATTTAAATCCTTTACAGTGAAACAGATTGTACATTCAATCATATAAAACAGGATTCAAATAAAACTAGATATAAACTTCACTTGTCCTTATTGTTGCATAATATAAGTGATCGAGCGTAAACTGATACATGTGGTGATAAATTCAAAATAATATTTTTACACAAGATAATTAAAGACTTTTCAGTCAAGTTCGGTAAAAAAAATATCAGGATATAAAAGTTCAGCTCAAACTGAAACTATTGAATTAACTCTAAAGTCTGTACAAAGTTATTGATAGAAACCTGAAGTGATATCTCATTAAATTCATAATTTCTATCCTGATAGTGTTCAGGAAAAAATCCCAAAACACCAAAACCCAAGTAACAAAGTATTTATGTGAGACCTCCGATTTTCTTCTTGAAGAGTTTGATGTTAAAAAGTCATTTTACGTAATTTCCCAAAACATCCGGACACTAGTTTGAACAGTTTCTTATTCTGATTGTTCTGATTTCTATTTTAACTCTGGCTGATAAAAATGTTTCTGATCCGAGAACATAAAATCTCTTGGTCATCAAATTCAATGAAAAACTTGTTTAAGTGTTTCAGCTGAATTCTTCATGTCGATGTGAAAACAGGAGGAATCAGCCGATGGAGCAGATGATCATAATAACTGATGTGAAGCGTCAGAGAGGAAGTGACCTCCGGTGTTTCCTCCTCCACAGAAAAAGCTTCTCCTCGTTATTCGCTTCTCTGGCGAGTTTCAGCGTCACAGAAGTTTTGATTCACAGATCTGGACGCCGCCTGTTCTACAGTCTACAGATCTGCTTTGACGAACGAGGCGAACATCCCGCCCTCCTGCTCCAGAAGAGTCTCGGGTTTGTCGTACTCCAGAATGTTCCCTCGCTTCATCACGATGACCAGGTCGGCCTTCAGGATGGTTTGGACTCGGTGCTGGAGACACAGGGCGTGAAGTCAATGACCACAATCATAGAAAACACATTTACACTAATTATTATGATCATTATTGAGTATTTATTATCAAATAATCTTTAAAAAATGTGTTTTAAACCAGTCAGACAAAAACAATCCAACAGTCATATTCAAGGGGCTGACACCCAAAGCTGATTTCAGACATGAACTCCATTAAACATCTGGATCAACCGACTCAGACTGTTGTGCTCTCAGATAATTCATTTAATAAATCAAGAAGAATTTCAGGAAACAGTGCATGCAGCGTTTTTCACTCCGGTACCAACCAGGCTGTCAGTGGTGTTAAGGCTTCAGCAGACCCAGAGTCAGCCTCCAGCTCCGACTCAGCCGGGAAAACAAACAGAGACAGGTGGAGGAAAGGGAGGAAGAGGAAGAGGAGAGCTGAGCCGAAGTGGTCCGGGCCGATCCGGGTCTACTTGTGAGTCCTCACTAGCACACTGAAGAGACTCTCCTCCTGTGCTAGCAGACTGGGACCCGAGTCACTTTCCACCAAGATCCCAGAGGAGAAGACCAGCACCTGCTCCGCCTCCAGGATGGAGGCCACACGGTGCTGGACGAGGGTACAGAGAGGAGGAAGAGCAGGGGAGGAAGAGGAGAGGAGGACGAGGAGAGGAGGACGAGGAGAGGTGGAAGAGGAGAAGAGGAAGAGCAAGGGGAGAGGGAAGGAAAACAACGTGGATAAGAGATAGATGGAGCAAAGAGGAATGAAAGGGGAGGAAGAAATGATCAAAAGAAACGATTAAATTAGGGAACAGAGAGACATTGAAGGAAAATATAAAGATGTAAAAAGAAGGAGGGATGAAAACAAAGATAGAAGAAGAAAGTGGGGGCAGAAAAACGAGAGCATCACAGAACTCAGAGAAACAGGAGAACAGAGAAGCTCAGAGATCCTGAGCCTCGTGTCAGAATCAGCTCTGAACAAACTTTATTAACACCAACATGAGCAGACGGACGACTCACTGCGATGGTGACGACTGTTCGATCTGCGAACGCCGTCATCACAACTTTCTGGAGAATGTTCTCCTGCGAAGAAACATAGAAATCACTCTGGGTTTTCTATTTGTTTCCGTAGAGTAACAAATATACAATACACACAGACAGACACACACACACAGACACACACCGTGGCCATGTCGATAGAAGCTGTAGCCTCGTCCATGATGAGGATGCTGCTCTTCCTCACGAAGGCTCGAGCCAAACAGAAGAGCTGCCGCTGACCGACGCTGAAGTTCTCACCTCCCTCTGTCACCGCGGCATCTGAACACAAACACAACAGACACACAATCAACACAATTCAACTGTGACACTGATTTGATGAGGACGTTGATTTGAGTACCTAGTCCTCCAGGCAGAGCCTTCACCATGTTCTTCAGCTGGGCGATCTCTAGAGCCTCCCAGAGTCGATCATCAGTGCCCGTCCGCTCTGGATCCAGATTAAACCTGGAGCAGGGACATCATTTAAATTGTGGGTTTATGGGTTATGTCTGTATTTTTCTCGGTAGAGCAGCAGCATCACAAAAAGCTCTTGAAACGTTGTCTTCTACGTTTTTTCATCCTGAGGTATTTGTGTTCTTCCAGTTTCACGTCCGTCACGTGTTAGAAACTTCATCAATAATCCATCGACTCCACTCACTCACTGGGAACCTTTCTGGAAACTTTCCTGCTGTATATTTCCCAGTGGGCTGCAGGAAAAGTTCCAGAGCAACTGACTCAGACTTTTGTTTCCACATAAATCCTCCAGAAGATCCACAGGTCTGGAAACAGCTTTAGTCATTCAGAGGTTTGTAATGTTAATTTAGTTATTAAGTGTTGGTTTAAAACTTGATTCATTTCTGTTTATCGTCATTAAAATAAAAGTAGAGTTATTCACGATATGACAAATCTGCTACGTGTTACTACTGAAATTGTGTGTGTCCGTGTGTGTGTGTGTGTGTGTGTGTGTCTGTGTGTGTGTGAGAACGTGAGGACAGTGTGAAACAGTTACTGTCGACCATTCACCCCGAGGCTTATGTTCACATAAACAAGAGCTGGTGGAAACACCGAGATGACAACCCCCCCATCTCTCTCACACACACACACATAGACACACACACAATCACGTATCTGTCCAAACAAATACTTCTTGCTCTTTGTCTTTTATAACACAGTCACTGTATCATGGAGCCACACAAACACACAGAGGTTGTGCGTGCGTGACGGAGCCCATGACGTCGGCCACAAGAGTCAGATTAGGACCCGGCCAGAGTTCCCACTGGGTTTTCAACCACTAACCCCACAGCTGGGAAGTCATGTGACAAACGTCTTTCAGGACAAAAAAGGCTCTGGAAGGATGAGGTTATTAAAGGGACGTGTGTGTGTGTGTGTGTGTGTGTGTGTGTGCACCTTATGGATCCACTGAACAACACCGGGTCCTGGAGGATGATGGAGAGTCTGGAGCGCAGAGTCGGCAGAGGAAGTTTACAGATGTCGATCCCGTCGATCACGATCTTTCCTGGAAAACAAGCAAAGACTCGTTCAGCAGCAAACTTCATTTTTACCAAATTAGGACTTTTTTCTTCTCAAAATACATAACTTCAATATTTCATTTCTTCTATATAACCTCAGTGACAGCAAAACAGTGTTCTTCATTTAGAAATTATCTTTTTGGAATTCTTCCCTCGTACAAAACATCTTGAATAAGTTTTTGTTTTGTTTGCTTTTATCACAATGTAAAAAAGTTCCTGTCGTTTCAGTCAGGACTGTTTTCACCGTTACGCTGCTCTGGGCTTGTTTCACTGCTTTATAAGGAAACGCTGCTGAAACAAACGTCTTAATTCACTGTGACACCAGACGTCTGCCCAGCTGTGTGTGCGTGTGTGTGTGTGTGGGTGTGTGTGTGTGTGTGTGTTTGTGTGGGTGTGTGTGTGTGTGTGTGTGTCAGTGTGTGTGCGTGTGTTAATGGAAAAAGTGACTGTCAGGTTTATCTGCCTCGAAGCAGCAGATACAAACACAGCGGTATGATTACGACTTGCTTTTAAAATCCAATAAATAACAAAGACGGTTTTAGGACATGGCGGCGGCCGTCTTTTTTAAATAAGAGAGAGAGAGAGTTTGAAAACAAGTGAGGAAAGTGGGTCACGTCTCGCTGCTGCTAACGAGCCGATCCTCTTCAGGTCCTCTCCACGGGAGAGAAGAAGAGGAGCGAGACACACGAAGAACAAAGAGAGCAGCGGACTCTCACTTGGAGGAAACCTGCAGCCGTGTTTGAAAAGACGTCAGAAACACGAGGAACCGTTAAATAAACTTTACAGCAACGACGTCTCCACTTGAATCCAAATCACCAGTAAATCACCACCGGGGATAAAGATTTCAGCCTTAATGCTTCTTAATGTTGCACGTGAGAAACTTAATGTTGTGTGGATCCATCAGACCAACCTCCAGATTTACAGTCTGGAGGCTGAGGAGGTTTTATGAGTCGTACTTCAGATTTGAGAGCGGAACATGTTAACTCACTGGGTGATAATGTTCAGAGTTAACAGAGCGACAGGAGCCAGGAGTAAACACCACGAGCAGCGTGAGATCCCTCAAGATACCAGAGGAGAGCGACTGTAAGGAATCACTGCTCGGGGCAAATATGGCAAAGACAGATTCAGGGTCAGGAGCTGATCAATGTGAGAAATAAGACATAAACATATGAAACCAGAGAGAGACACAGAGACAAGGACGGATGAGACAAAGCACAAGGACAGAAACCAAGAGGGAGGAGCTGGAGAGAAGACAACCTGACACACCCACCTTCGAAGATGTCCACCATGTTGAAAAAGGCGAGCGACAGGGAGGACTTCCCGCTGCCCGTGCGGCCGCAGATTCCCACCTGTCAGGAGGAGGAGGAGGAGCAGAGCCGGTCAATAAGCTGCGGTGCGACACTTCAGTGAGACGTGACACTCGTGTGTGAGGAGCTGCTCAGGTCAAAGGTCAGACGGAGGCTCGTGAAGTCCAAGCTTCAGGTTTAACAACAGTTCTCTCACATGAGATTCAGACGTTTCAGACGGAAGCAGCTTCATTGACAGACTTTGTGTTTTCACATTGACAGACTTTGTGTTTGATGTTTTGATCACTTTGCTTCCGTGTCGTGTGTCTTTCAGACGAGAGGACAGGAAACCTCACGTCCCTCCTGTCTCTACGTTCCTTTGTGCACACGGACGCTCGGCGCTGCTCCGTCACGTCAGTGTGATGTTCGATTCCCGTTTCTTATCGGCAGCGTGTGAACCACCTAAATTACCTGGAGCTGCTCCTGAGAGTTCGACCTCCGACTCTTACACAAGCACTTGAGTAAAACCTTCTAACCCCGGAGTCTTCAAACTAAAACGGGCCCAGCGGCGTCTCCAGAATCCCGTCAGTTACCTTCTGGCCCGGCTCGATGTAGGCGTTGACGTGCTTCAGCACCGGTTTGAGCATGGGGTCGTAGCGCACGCTCAGGTCCTGGATCTTGATCTCCCCGTTGTGGGGCCAGTCCTCGGGCACCTGAGAGGCGTCTGCAGGGAGAGAGAGAGAGAGAGAGAGAGAGAGAGAGGTTTGAACCCCGCAGCGTGAGAGCTCGGCCTCAGAGGACAGTTGTGTATGTTGCGTCCCTCCTGGTGTAAACAGGGACATATAGAAACATGTGGACCAAGTCATAACACTGCAGATATATACGCTGGCAGAGTTTTCCCTCAAACACTGAACCTCATAACCTCAAGTACGGGTCAAGAGCCAAGAACGCAGGGTCCTACACTTCCCATGATGCATTGTGTTTGCTGGAAGCTTCCATGATGTCAGAGAGGAGCAGACTTCTTCTCGGTCACTGAGGTTTCAGTGGAAAACCTTTTTCTGAACTCCAGCGTCTGATATTTAGTAAAATCTCTTTTCTTTCCTCTCCTTCACTTTGTTTTCAGCTCAGGAATTGAATTCATCATGTTTCCTTAAATAGCTTCTGGCTCTTTGCAGAGTCACTCCAGACTTTTCCTTTTTTGTTCAAGGTTCGCTGGGATGTGATTTGGCTTCGGTGGATATTCGTAATCTCGATGACACGAGGCAGATGATATAACGGCTGAAACAGTGAAACGTTATCGGCCCTTTAGGAAAAGATTAGACCAGCGTTTGTATTTCATCATAGCAACAGAGCGCCTCATAAAATGAAATCAAACTTCTGTTCCACTGAGTAAATCAGGAACCATTAACACTTCACCTCTTTGGAATTAAATCAGCTTCACATCCAATATTTGGGTTTTTTGTGAATATGAAAGTTGAAATGTGATTAATTTACTTATTCTATTCTAGTAATGAAGGTTCAACAGATTAGAAAAAATAAATGTGTTAATATGTGAATCTTTTGATTTTCTATCTTCTTGGTTTGTTGCTCTATCCGATGGTTATCGGTTCAGTTACCCATCGTTCCCTCGTAGTTCTCCGACTCGGTGCTGAGGAAGCTGTTGACCTTCTTCACCGCCGACATCTGCACCTCCAGGTCGGCCAGGTTCCTCACGACCCAGTTCAGGTAGTTGGTGACCTGCACAGAAAGAGACGCAAGGGGCCAGTAAGTACTTATAGACAAAAAAAGTCTATAAAATATATATATAATAATCTAACGGGATGAACAACTAGTTTAAATCATGTGCTGTAAACTTCAAGCACAGTGGTCTGGTACTTTAAGAGAGAAAGATAGACTTGAAATATAAAAGTGCAAGACGCCAAAATAAAAGTCACCTTCGATCACCAAATTCTAATCAGTTCATTGTTAAGTCAAACTGAACGTTTGTACCAAGTTTGAAGAAATTCCCTGTCAGCGTTCTTGATAAACAATGTTCACAACAACGGGACGTGAGCACGCACAACATTAAAACACAACGGAGGAATAAAAACGAGACACACTTCCGAGCAGGAGAACTCACCGTGAGGGCGTACGTGAGTCCGAGTCCCAGCATGCCTCCGCAGCTTGAACTCCAGATGGACGCTCCCGCCGCCGTCAGGACGACCACCGCCCCCAGGTAGTCCTGCACGCCGGAGGACACAAGAAGACCACGTGGTCAATACGTCCCCACGGAGAGACAACGTCTGACCACACGTCGGGAAACAAAGATCCTCAATCACAAGGTGGTTCCTCACCGTGCGGACCTCCAGCCAGCGGTTGGCGGCCGACAGGAACAGGTAGGCCGTGTTGTTCGTGTCCGTCAGCTCCAGCATCCGCTGTTTGAAACGAGCCTCGTGTCTGGAGACATTTAAACGTGGATCAGAACAAATCCTACAGATGGACGACTTGACATGAAGCCAGAATTATCTGGATCGCCCCCTGGAGGCTGGCAGCGGTATCAAGAACCCTGCCGCCTCCATGTTAGCAGATGGGACACAGGCCAGTTTACGTTGCTGTGGTTTAAGGTCGTCAGTATCACACAGATGTGGTTCAAGATAGTTTGGCTTCATTTTGGGCAACAGGAGGAAGTGAAGCCCCCGTCGGCCATCTTTGTTTACACTCCGTGTTTAAGCCTCAACGGCAAAATGACACAAACATGAACACAAGTTGAATCCTGGATGAAATGAGAGATCGAAGTTGAGTAAGAACAAGAGTCTGAGTTCTGGTGGTAAATCGCTGTTGTCCAAACCAGACAGGGGGGGGGGGGGTTTGGACAATGATAATGAGAACTGTCCCACGAGCGCCAAGAATCTGTCTCAACAGCAGCTTCACTGTTTCTGTGTGTGTACGTGTGTGTGTGTGTGTGTGTGTCTGTGTGTGTGTCTGTGTGTGTGTCTGTGTGTGTGTCTGTGTGTGTGTGCGGATGTCCTCGGGGAAGAGAGGAGGAAAATAAGCGTGAGAGCTGTTTAATGTTGGATTAGACCGACGATGGGAACGAGGGTGAAGACAGAAATACAAGAGGATACGACAACATGAGTTCAAACTAATACACTTAAACAAGGAAAGACACACAACTGCTCACAATGGTTTAACAGCTACTGGTTCTATACCAGCTGCTGCTGGGAAGACACATTATTAAACTTGAGTACATGTCTGTTGCCATGTTAGTGTGTTCTCATGACCAAGGAGGCTTCAGGAGAGTTTGGGGGCCCCGGGCAAAAGGGAGCAGGGGGCCGGACATCACAGGAAGCACACGATACCACGTCATTGCAAATCATTTTCAAAATGAAATGATGAGCAGTGCAGTGAGTGCATGTGGTTTGGGATGCAACTCTCCGAGTATAAAAATAAAACCAGCTCGGGGCCCCAAGCGATGCCCTGCTTCGTCCACCCTGTTGCTACGCCCCTGGTCATGACACTGGATACCACTGCTGCTAACGTCATTAACCACTGGATAATGTACAGCACCAGTGGACGGCCAATAATAAAAGACATGCTCATCGGGAGTCGTACCTGAATGCTCTTATTGTGGTGAGCCCTTCAGCCGTCTCAGAGAAGTGACAGAGCAGAGGAAGCTGGGTGGAGTCGTCCAGGTCCTGCAGGTCCCTGAGGGGTCACAAGGTCACAGGGTCAAACTCTTTCAACGGGCCTGTACATGAAATCACGTGTTTAAGACATCAACCAGCATGAGGACTCACTTGGACGCCACTCTGAAGTACTTCTGGATGAAGTAGAAGGCGATGCCCAGAGGAACCAGAGCGATCAGAAACACAGGAGTGATGAAGGAGATGACCCCGATGGCCGACAGGCAGAGCAGCGTGGACCTCGTCAGCGACTCCAGTGTCGGGGGAATGTGCTTCAAGACGGAGACGGGGAAGAGAGACAACAGCGTCAAAACACAACTACACAACTACACAGCGTTTACAAATGAGATGTGGTCTGTTCTTATGCTGTCACTCATCCATCCACCTGATCGATGATGTTGGTATCAGCAGAGAATCTGTTGAGGATCTGTCCCAGAGGAGTGATGTCGAAGAACCTGAGGACACACGGAGCACATTGGGGGAGTAAACCCACAACCCTATGAAATCACATTTAAAACCAATGGATTCTGAATTTTGTGTAATCCTGCGGACAGCAGACCCACAAATGGATATGGGTGGAAAACATAACAACACCAACAATGCACATTTTGGATGTTTCGGCGAGTGCTGATATATTTTTTTTCAATTTCAGTTTCTGAGCCGCCGCCCAAGGAGGAGAGACAGTCAGAGGGAGGGGCATCACAATGACATCACTTAACTCGTTCATCAGCAGCTACACAACAACAGAACAAAAGTTCAACTAATATTCAAACTTTTAAAGTCGCTCCGGTTTCCCTCCTTGTCCTCTGTGACTGTTTTAAATCAAAGGGACATAAGACAGATCCACACTGAGCTCGTAGCCTTGTCTGTCTCTGTGTTGCGTGTTGTGTAGTTGTGTAGTTGTGTACCTGATGGGAGCGTGGATGATCTTGTTGAGCAGGTTGTGGTGCAGGTTGGTGGCCGCAGAGACGCCCAGAAACTCCACAGTGAGGGAGGTGATGAGGCACAGCGTGATTCCAGCTGCACACAGGATACTGAACACCAGCAGATAGGAGTCGTCCTGTGGGTTTCACACACAGACACACACAGACAGACACACAATTTTACGAGTTCACAGATCTAGAGCTACTGTTTATATCACTGACGATGTAAAAGCCGGTCTGTTCCACGAGGTCAGTCTGTACCTCCGCCGCCGGAGAACAGGGGAGCGTGATGTTGCTGCTGGTCTCATTGGACGCAGTCAGGTTGGTCTTGGAGGACGTCCACCTGGCCAACCAGTAGTCAACGGCCACGATGACGCAGTGTTTGAGCAGCTTGGAGGACACCATGAGGAAGACCATGAAGAAGCCCCCCGAGGACAAGTAACACCAGCACACCTGAGACGGAGGAGCCGGTGTCATCACGTACAGATGGAGGAAGTTTGGATGATTTTCTTTTTATTAAACTCAAAAGTTTTTTAATTTCAATGTGTGATTGGTGCAAAGAAAACTAAAGCAAATAACTAAATATAAAGACTATTTCCATGTGTGTGTCCAGCAGCTGCAGACAGATTACCTTCCATGGGATCTTTGATCGTCTGTTTGTGGTCATGGACATGTCGTCGTCTTCTTCTTCCTCCACTTCCTCCTCTGATGAGACGAAAAATCAGATGAACAACAAATAATGTGCAATCCCACAGTTTGCATTTGTCTTTGTGTTTTTTTTAAAGGTAATTAGATGAAAACCTTAACGAGAATTACACAATCACCTTCATCCTCGTCGTCCATCTTGGCTTCTCTGGAGTAGAAAGCTCTCCTCAGAACTTTCCTCTCCAGTGTCGTTTGACTGTCCTGCTGAATGTCCTGCACACAGAGACACGAGGGATCAGAACAGAGACAACTGAAGGAAATGTCCTCCTCTGTCTCCTGAAGTCACTTCACCTTCTCCAGCTCCTGGTCCTGTCGGTTCATCAGAGTTTTCCAGTGATCGTAAAGCTCCACGTCGTGAGTCTGAATGTCCTTCAGGGTTCCCTCCCTCAGGATGGAGCCGTCCTTCATCGCTATGATCTTCCAATAGACACAGAAAACAATCAAATCACATGTGATGGAGTCGAACTACCACAGAGTTGTGCTATAAACTGTGGTTGTGAGTTACCCAGTCTGCATGTATGAGATACTGCAGTTTGTGAGTGACCAGGACCACGGTGCGTTTATCGTCCTGCAGGAACTTGAGGATTCCTTCCTGCATCAGGTGATCACTGAGGTGGATGTCCAACGCAGAGAAGGGGTCGTCCTGACGGGAGAGAGGGAGAGAGAGAGAGAGAGGGAGAGAGGGAGAGAGGGACAGAGGGAGAGAGAGAGGGAGAGAGGGAGAGAGGGACAGAGGGAGAGAGGGAGAGAGGGAGAGAGGGAGAGAGAGGATATATAAGAAATCAGAAAGAGGATGAGAGGAGTTTATTTATAGTCGACATTATAAACTGTAAACAAAGATGGATGCCTGATGAAGGTTCAGCTCCACCTCCTCCACGTTACCACACAGGACGGAGTTGACGTCAAACATCCAAGATGATCAACATTTCTGTCGGATCGTTATCAGGTTCAAACTTAAACTGATTATTATCCTTTCATCGCAGGAAATGATCACATTCATCCTGGTGGATAAACAGTTTTAAATCATGGAACATCTAACGTGGACGTTAGCGAGCCGAGCTGCTAAGTTCCCCGTGTACACTACATAAAGAGGTTTAAGTAGAACCTGCTCTACAGCCCTGAGATAAATGTTTATATTCATGTGATTAAATTCTGTTGATTTACTGTCGAACACTCGGCACTAAAGCTCCTCTGCCAAATGTGATGAATCTGCTCTGTTCCATTAACGTGTGTCGAGCTGGGTGGGCCCATCTTCTCCAGCCTGTTAGTGAAGATCACTGTTATCTCATGACGTATATATTCCAGTGCTGAGATCACGTATGGAAACAAGAAGCCGCGGTGAAATAATCGTCTCCTCCTTATCGCATGTTCTGACAAATGAGACTCAAAGTGTGATGAGTGCACAGAAGAATGAACTGACGGCTTTTAAAGTGGAATGTGGCCTTGATAGCCAATTAGACTTTGTGATGGCGACAGGAAATTATGCGGAACGATAAACACATGACAGCAGAGGCGAGCGAGACATGGACGCCTCCTCGTCCCAGCGGCCGGCGACATGTTGTATGACACAGAGACGCCTGATCAGTCCATCGTAAAGAAATGTAGTGAGGACATGGAGATAACCCAGGAAAGAGAGGGTGGTACTTTCTAATGGAGATTCGTCTGATTCCACAACACTGAGGTTTATTAAAAACCCCTCGGCTCGATTCTTACACCTCTTCTTAAAAACACGTAAACACGTTAGAGACATTATATTTAATATTTTGTACATTTGTAAGATATGAAACTCACCAAGAGGACGATGTTGGTGTTCTGGTACAGAGCTCGTCCCACACAGATTCTCTGTCGCTGACCTCCACTCAGGCTGATGCCCTGAACCACAAGAACAACGCAGATAAGAACAAAATCAAAAGCATTTAAATGAAAATGTTTCTTCCTTGTTTAATAACTAGTAACTTTGAGGGGTGGATTTGAAAGATAATCCAATATAAATCAAAAGACAACACTACGGATGTTTCTTACCCTCTCTCCAATCTCAGTTTGGTCTCCGAAAGGCAGCAGGTCGATGTCTGGCTGCAGAGAGCAGGCTTCAATCACAGCTTTGTACCTGAGAATCACAAATAACAACAATTATCACAGAGAGAACTCATTTCACAAAAGATCTCAATGATCAAAAGAATCTTGTTGTTCTACCTCTGTTTACTGAACGGGCTCCCGAAGGTGATGTTCTCCTCCAGTGTCGCGTTGAGCAGCCAGGACTTCTGGGCAGCGTAGGCCACAGAGTATCTGTTCTTGCTGGATGCATCATGGGAAACGGAGGCAGAGAGAACGAGTTAGAACTACGAGTCCTGTTTTCATAAAGCTCAGGAGCAGCAGCACTGATCTTCTGTCCCCGGTCGCCTCCAGGACCTTCACAGCTGATTCCTGTGATGTTTTACTCTGTCTTCGATGTCTCTTGTTTGAGTTAAGATCATGTAATATTCATATTCCACATATTGTACTGTAATATACCTGTAGACCTAAACATTATAATTTTTCAATATCCCCCATACATATACAATTTTAAAGCATTTTCAGCCTTTCACACTTTCCTGAAGATGACTGTTCAGGAGAAAAAATAATTATCAGATCAGTGCTTCTGTTCCATTCAGCTTTATGAGGAGGAGGAGGAGGAGGAGGAGGAGGAGGAGGAGAAGGAGGAGGAGGAGGAGGAGGATTATATGTTTAAAGCTCACAAACTCCAACGCAACATGGAAAATATTTTGGGTTGGATATGGGAGACAAAGATGGTTCATGGGTTAAAGATGAGCTACAAATCACCACAACTGCAGTAACACAACAACAACAACAACAACAACCACAACAGCAGCTACAGAAACACCAACATAAAAATAAACAAGAACGATGACGACTCTGCTGGGAGTCTGATCTGAGAACAACACAAAGAACAACATATTTGAGGCTTCACTCCACAAAAAAACAAACACAAACACACAAGCACACACACTGGAGGATGATGTTTCTGAACACACACATATGAACGTGACGCTGCTTCAGCAGAACAACCGGGCGGCACGGTGGAGCAGTGGAGTGGTGGAGTGGTAAAATATGAGAAATGGAGTTAAAAAAAAAGATGCAGGAGGATTGGATGAGGGGTCAAAGGGTCACTTCAGGTCTGACAGAGGAAGAAGAGCGAGGAAGAAGAGCGAGGAAGAAGAGCGAGGAAGAAGAGCGGTGTACCTCCTGACGTCTTCGTCAGACTCCTCTGTCTCTGACCAACTGTCAAAATCACGTCAGTGTGTTAGAGTGAGTCTCAGCTGCGGGTACGTTTCAATAAACATGTGAGAAAAAGTCAAGAGCTCGAGAAAAGTCAAACGGGACAGAGACACGGAGACAGGGATGGAAGGAGGACGGGGGGGACAGGGGGACACAAGTGTTTTCATTGCAGAATCCAGACGATGAAGACATGAGCGTGGTCTGCCAGCTGTTAATCAGTTCAACCTTCCCACCCACTGAAGAGTGGAGGAGATGGAGTCACCGTCTGTCTGCAGTAATTAGGTTTGATGGCTTCCTCCACGGTGATGACTCGTGTGTTATCAGCATCAGGGCGTGTGTGTGTGTGTCTGTGTGTGTGTGTGTGTGTGTAATGATGATGATGCAGGATTCTGTAAATTCAGTAAGTTCCCAAAGGCTAATACGGGAAAACAAGACTAAGTGGTTTCTCGTCTCTCTCAGGACTTTAATTCTACTTTTCACTAAACGCAGTTCGAGCTCATTAAAACCGATGATACACAACTTTTTCGTCTCAGTTGTTAAAACGTAAAAATCAGTGTAAATGATTCTGTTTCAGAAAGAAGAGACCGGAGACACAGTACCTGACGTTCCCCTCGTGGCCCATCTGACCTTCAGGCAGCCTGATACGGCAAGAAGGCAGGAAGTGAGGAAACACACACAGACACACGCACAGACACACACACAGTAGACCAGTGTACAGGCAGACAGGTGAATAGAGGTGCATACCTGCACACGTAGCAGAGGTTAGTGTGCAGCCCTGATGTTTTATCTTTAAGAATTGAATATCAACTTCCTTTAAAGATGAAAATGCAGCTGCAGCAGGAAACTGACACATTTCTCCTTCCAGCAGTTTCTCATGTGATTTCAATTCAAATTAGAAGCTTTAAAAACGCACATTTCACCCGAACCTTGATCCTTCAGAGGAAAAGACTGAGATAAAAGCTATGAAAGATATTAAAACCTGGTGTAAGACGTGGTACTGCGTGGGAGAAGTGTTACTGGGATTCTTACTTGCTCCAGTAGACTCTTCCCTCGATGGGCTGCATCTCACCCAGCATGGCGAGCACCAGGGAGGATTTCCCACAACCCACCTGGCCCACAATCATCGTCAGCTGACCTGAGGAAAGGGAAAAGGTTCAATAACACTGTCTGGTTTATTTATTTGCAATTGCAATTAAATAGTTGAGTGCCAATATTCAGCTTTTTAAATAGAAATTCACAGTAACGTCATATTGAAATTTGCAATTATCAAATTTAAATAACCCCAAAATCCTAAAACTAAAATAACCTCATGAAGAAATAAGAGCCTGCAAAAACTTCACTCGTACTGAAGGACAACTTGAATCACACACACACACACACACACACACACACACACACACACACACACACACACACACACACACATACACAAGTATCTCCTCCTGGGAAGTGACTTACTAGATATCACAATACGACACAAACAAGATTAGTTGATCTGCCGAGTGTTGGTGTCAAGTTGTATCGAGTAACGGTAGTGTGTGTGTGTCTGTGTGTGTATGTGTGTTACACTAGATGGTCCATCTGTTGGCAGCCTCCTGTAAATAACCTTGTCTCCTGACACTTGGTATTTCAGTGACATGTGACTGTGACTCATTCACTGCAGGTTTGTTTGATTCATTCACACTTTTAAAAACATATGAGCCGATGCTGGATTTGTTCTTAAAATCTCAACTTAAATCTTTAAATTTCACATAATTTTGGTACATTTGAACGTTTTAAACGATGCACAACATAAAACTAACAGATCTCCTCCTTCAGTTTGACTTTGTTCTCATTCTCTTGATCTCTATCTTCCACCCGAGCCCCCTGTTGTGTGTCTGCTGAGGTGTCGTACCTGTCGGGATGCGGATGTTGATGTCGGTCAGCGTGGACAGGTTACTCCCCCAGGTGAAGAATCCATTGCTCACCTGAACAGACAGAGGGCGATAAAGAGACATTTAAAACATCTTAAACCATTATAAAAGCTGAAGGTGCAGATTCATTTATTGTCACAGTAAATTTCCATTTTGCAGCTTGTGAGGTGAGGACCTATCAGAGAGAAGCTCGTGATCCAGTTTGTGTCCTGACCCAGAGTTTAACACCCCCCCCCCCCAGTTCACTCCAGTTAGACACAACGTGACACAAGCAGGGACACACACTGTGCTCCTGGTTCCACTGGAAATCCAGGGTCAGTTCTAGATTCACCACAGAGTCAACAATCATTATATGACATTTTAGAATAATAATTAACCTACTGCAAGTACCTGCAATCCTAATTAACGGCTCTCAGTTCATGAAAATAATTTTCATGTGAAATCTGTCCTGACTTGATTTTCTTAACATTCTTTTTCAACACTGGTGAAATTTAAGACTCTAAAGACTTTTTAATACAATAATGAAAGAAATTTAAAACCTCACGTCCCCATAATTGAAGGTGAAGTGAAATAATAACCCTGAAAACATTATCTCTCGAACTTCAGAGACAAGCTGAGTATATAGAATATAATAATTATTATTAATATTAACCAGCATGTGAGTTATACGCTTCAGTTTGATCTGCACCACTGCCTCTCATCTCCCAGGGAAAATCCTCCCAGTCAGAAAGCAGCATGTGACTGGTTGTAATCCCAGAGCAGCGATCTGTCAGCCGGCTTCCTGCCAGCGCTCCGTTTACATTCCTCCCTTCTGCTGCATTTATTTGTTTGTTTAATGTTTACTCGATGTGAGGATCCTCACATCCTCCACTCGGCTGCTGCTTTGTCCCGTCACACGTCCCAGAAGACGTCCAGAGGACATCTCTGGTCCTTGGTCAAACCTTCACAAGACTTATTAAAGGTTAACAACTGGTCAAGGGTCTAATCTGAGAACAAAACCCCTCAATATGACTATTAGAGTGTATTTGTCTGGTTTTCTTATATTGGTTGATATTTAAAAACCAAATCTACCCGTTGGGAAAACAAAATGGAAAGAGCGATTAGATATGATCAAAAGAAAGAAGAGGGGGGGAGGAGGAAGAGGAGGGAGAACGTAAAAAGACGAATGGGGTCACTGCTCTTAACGCAAAAGCAAATAAGTGAAACAGGAAGTCAGAGGATGTGGTCGTGAACAGTTTATAAATAAGGCTGAAAGATATAGATGAAGATTCAAATGTCAGTAGATGACAATAATTATCAGGAGAAATGTCACATTATTAATTATTTATTTTAGGTTTTAAGATGATTTTGCTCCTGAGTGAAAGTTGTTTTTTAAAATTTTACTAATCTGAGGTCTATAAGTTTTGTGTTAAGCCTCCTCACTGTGTATATAATGTGATGTATATCAGACTTTTGTTATATGGCTATAAATGTCAAATATATTGCGATCATATTGTTTTATTGCTCAACCCGAATTGTTCTACTTTCTATATTTGTACTTTGTACAAACACAGCAGAGCTAATTCCTCGTCTGTGTAAACACACTTAGCCATAAAACTCTTTTCTGATTCTGGCACAGGACAAAATATGAATATAAAAAACGATGGGCTTTCATCCTCGTGATCGCCCCCTGGTGGCTGACTGCAGTACGGGTCATAAACCCTGCATCCTCCATGTTGATGGATGGGACAAAACCAACAAACAACGACTGTTTAACATCCACATCTGGATGTAATATCTGTGTGTTCACATACTTCTGCTGATATGATGTTTAAGAAAAAGTGATTTTCTTTAACATGTGCATATCTTCATGAGTCGGTAAAGTTCATTAACAAACACTGTGTTCTGTTGTCTTCTCTCTCTCTCTCTCTCTCTCTCTCTCTCTCTCTCTCTCTCCCCCCCCCCCCCCTCTCTCTCTCTCATTAACAGAGCAGTGTCTGGTCGGTAGCGGCGCTCCGCAGGGATGAGACCGGAAGAGCGGCTTTGCTGAGGGGCCGAGAGAATGCTGGAGAATTTCACAAGACCTTTGGAGGGGCAACGTGTTCTCGTGTGACTTCTACACTTCCTGCGTCCACGCACACGCACATTGACAGAAACACACGTCACACGTATGATCCCACACACGCAGAGAGTGAGGAAACACTGGAGGATGTGAAGCAGCTGCTGATGGAGTGAAGTGAGTGATAAGAAAAGAGAGGGACGCCCACGTTTGACTGGAGATGAGCACGTGATGCAGAGAAACATCAGATTTCTTCTCTACAGGTGATTGTCAGACTAATGGCGTTGAGATCCTGCTCAGCCAGTCTCAGCTGTCAATCATGATGTCTCTGCCTTTTTTTAATCAGAGTGATAAGGACGAGAACAACCTGGAGCAAGCCACCAGGGGGCGATCAGGATGAAGATCATTCTAACTATGATTCAAACTGATCTTAGAAAATGTCCAATGTTCATATCTTGCTCTTTTTCCATCAATTAACTTTTTCTTCTGTCACTTTCTTCTGCTAAATAACCAGCTCCTGTTGATCTGCCTCTGATCAGGTGACCCATTGCTCCGGTCTGTCAAACCGCCAAGCAGCCGTGAGGGAAGCTGAGTTCATCGCTCCTGAATCTTCTCTTTAACGACCTCAGCACTTCACTTCTTAGTTTACAGAGATGCTTCTGCCTCTCAGGCCCTCGTCTGGAATCTCCTCCCAGGCAACAAACAGCCAGATTAGATTTTAAATCACGTCCAACTCATCATCTCCAGTGTCTTTAAGGTTTCATACTCCCTATCCGCCTCAGGTCATTCCCCTACATGTCAACTTTGACCCTGACCTTCACAGCCACATCCTCCGTCTCCGAGGGCCTCATCTGTCGCCTGCTCGGCTGCTCGTAGTTGTCCATCTGGTAGCACATCGGCTGCTTCCTGTTGATGGCCTTGGTCTTGAGGGGGATGTCAAGAGAACGAGGGGGGAGAGGGGAGTGAGGGGGGGGGAGACAACAGGGGAGATATGAGGTTAGAAATAAGTAATAAAGTTAAGACTTTTACTGCATCCGCTTCGGTTCCTTGGGGAGAGAAACAGTGCGGAGGTTCCATCTGATAAAAGATTCCCCAAAGGATTGAATCCCGCTGCTGCAACATGAATCTGTCACCAGAGGACGTCTTGTTGTTTCTTCTACTTCTGACTTTAAGATCCGTGCACGGCCATCGAGCGAGCAGCCAATCACAGCCCGACCTGAGCCACAGATCATGATCCTTAATGTTCAGAGCTTCAACTTGAGGGCTGTGTAACAAATGTGTGTTTTTCTCCACTTGTGCACAACTTCTGTACATTTTCTTATCCGTGTAAAATAAAAAGAAGAATAAATATTGTTTGAGTCTCATTGAATCACCCGTCTTTTTGTGTTTATGGCTCAAATGAGATAAAAGAGTCTCTTAAAAGCGATTAAACAGTTTTCTTGTTTCAGTCGTCTGCTGCTGTTCACAGTTGTTCTGCCTGAATGTTCCTCTGAGGATCTGCTCGCTGCTTGTTAGGAGTCTGCGTTGACATTATACACAACGTCTGTAAACTCCCTATTGAACCGGCCGAGACGGAAAAACGACACAAGTCACCTGGTGTCACACGGAAGGAATGTGCATGTGTCGTCTGGCACACCTCATCGATCCAGGGAAACTGTAAAGCGTTCTCCTGGCACCCGCAGAGCTCTTTGTTAATGTCGTCTGTTTGAAATTCAGGATAAATGTTTGGATTTCTTTAACACTTTAAAAAGGTCTGAACAAGCCAGATGTGATTTAACGGGACGTCTGTAAACTGCTCGTCACTCACACCTCGAGTGAGGAAAATCAATCCATGATCTCAATCTATGTATCGACTTTAACTTCACTGGTGAGAAGTTGACTTCCTGTCGACGATATTTGCCTCGAGTGAATGTGAAAATCATTTATGTCGAGGATAAGGGTTAAAAAATGATTATTCCTCAGTTTTGTCGACTGATCTGGAATCAGCGAGACTCACCATCCCGAGGTTCTTTTTTCCTGCTTCGAAGGAAACGGACATGTCTCCGTTTCTCCAGCTGTCGTCTCCGATTTCGTCGCTCTGAAGAAACTCACCGAGCTTCTCAACACTGCAACACACACATACATGCACACACACACACACACACACACACACACACACACACACACAGACAGACACACACAGATACGTGTAATTGTGACGATACCAGTAATCTCTGAGGAGTTTAAAGTTTCTCTTCACTGCCGTCAAGTTTGTTCCATGTTCCTTTAATTAGATTTAGACTCTCATCCACTTTCCTTGTTTAGTCAGATCCATATTTTCTCTCTCTCTCTCCCTCTCTCTCTCTCTCTCCCTCTACCCCTCTCTCTCTCTCTCTCTCTCTCTCCCTCTCTCCTTCAAAACAGCTTTACCATTAAGAGTTTTGCAATTTACAGTAAGAATCAATGCAAAAAGACGTAGCAGCTTGTACAGAGGTTATTTTGAGACGTGCTCCTCCACCAGCACTCACCTGACCAGAGCCTTCACCGCGAACCGGACCACGGTGGAGAGCAGGAAGAGCGGAGTCACCAGGATGTGGAACAGCGCCAGGGCGGCGAAGGCCTCAGAAGGACCGGGAACGGTTCCATTCAGGAACCAATGAGTCGCAAACGTCTACAACAGGAGTTAAACGTTACCGTCGCTCTCTTATTAATATTGATAAATTATGTCGTGGTTTTAAAAAAGCAGAAAGTTAGATATGAGTCAAACTGTCCTACCGATAGAACGGCAGCAATGGGGATCGCAGCATTCATGAAAACTGCACACAGGGAAAAACTTCTTTTTATTTTACATTCACATTTTACCAGTGAGATAATAAAGTAATGATGAACGTGACAGTTTCCATCTTACTGGACATGGACGTGTAGAAAGCGAAGGTCCGGAGGCTGGTGAGCTCTTTGCCTCTGGTCTCCTCCACGCTGTCAGAGAAGATGTTCTCCCAGGCGTAGAGCTTCAGCAGCTTGATACCCTTCAGGATCTCCGTGGTCTTCTTCAGACGATCGGTGGAGTGATCCTGAAAGAGATTCACACGAGGTCACTTTCCCCTTTAACCACTGAAATCTAATCCAGTCATCTTTGAGTCTGAGTGACATGTGGTGAAAATCTTGAGACTTGAGATACCGAGACGAGACGAGGCCTTCTTATTGAGGTTCTTAAAACAACATGTTCACGAGGCAGAAGAAGGGTTTCATGAAGTTACATGAGGTCACAGTAACCTTGACCTTTGACCACCAACCAGGAGATATGATGTTTATCAAAACAAGGTACCAGTGTGATCTTCTGCGTGTCGGCCAGCTTGGTGGCGATGAGGTATTGTATGGGAGCCAGCAGAACTATGACGGCCGCGCCCACCAGTGCGCTGCAGCCCAGTAAGTAGTAGAGCAGGATCACTCCCATCACGATCTGCAGCAGAGGGACCAGGAGATGAGTCTTCACACAAACATCCCTACTGTGCATCAGGAGATTTAAAACCAACTCCCACCTGAACGGGCATGGCCCAAAGGTTCGGGCAGAGGAAGAGGAACCACATCAGCTGGTTGGTCTCGATAGCCACCAGGTTGTTGATCTGCCCGAGCGTCAACTCGCCCATGGACAAGTTGGACGTGGACAGACGCAGGATCTTGTTGTAAATCATCGCCTGATCAATCAGAAAACAGGAGAACGTCTTTGATCTGAATCCGTGTGTTAAGAAAGAACACGTACATGTGCCTACAGGGGGCGACACTACCCCCCCGGTGATGCTTCACTCACCAGCAGGGCTCCGCGCAGGTTGATGCCCGTTTCTATGCTGACGTAGTACGAGGCCTGTAAGAAGGTCCTCTGCAGGATCAAAGCCAGGAAGAGAAGGACGGCCAGGACGGACGGGTTCTGCAGCAGCTTGGCGGAGGACAAGAAGGGGACGCCGAAGTAGGTTTCCTACAAAACACACACAGAAGACACGATGAACACATCAATCCAATCAGTTCATCTGTGAGTCCGAGTGAAGATTTCCTCACGTTGTCCCTGAGATGTTGTGTTCACATGGCAAACACCTATTTCTGATGTGTTCCAGTTCCCTATATCCATATATGTGCATAAACATATGTATATGATAAAACACACACACACACACACACACTGTGGCTGTGACGCTCAGCAGGGCTCCCTCTCTACTCATCGCACTCAGAGTGTGAAGCGAGTGGGAAACTTTTCCGTGTCACTCAGAAATGCAGCCGGGCTCTGCTCTGTCTCCCTGCTGCCCATTAAGTCCGCTTGACCAGACGTACGCAGCCGACAACAGCTCGCACTCAACATCATCTGGAGCCGGGCCGGGGGGTGTGGGGGGGGGGGGGGGGGAGAGATCCAGAAGGAGCTGCTCTGCCTCTGGAGGAGAACGGGTCTGAGACCAGTGGAAGTTTGAGATCGGCTCTGCCAGCGTCTGTTCTGCTGCCAAATGGACCTGGTGTGTAAACATGTCTGTTCTCTCTCCCTCTCTCTCTCTCTTCCTCTGTCTCTCTCTCTCTCTTCCTCTGTCTCTCTCTCTCTCCCCCTCTCTCTCTCTCTCTCTCTCTCCCTCTCTCTCCATTAGAGGACAAATGAGTGATAACTGAAACGTCGGTTTTGAACTTTGATGTTGAGCCAAATCAACGCTGATGAATCGAGTCCATTTACTGAACGTGTAGTTATTTATAAAACACATGTTTAATTTGCTGGACTCACACGTGTGTGTTTTAATGCTCGACTGTGGGCGTGTCCGACGCCTGTGTGTGTCCTGTGTGCGTGATGTTAACACCCAGCGCATTACGACATCGCAGGCATATTAACACGTCAGATACAGCTTCTCCTTCACACACACACACACACACACACACACACACACACACACACACACACACACACACACACACACACAGGTGTTGACATGATGATTGTGACCAACGCCTCTGTAACATCACACCGGGAGTGAGTCATTGATTGGCTGGCTCCTGACATCATCACTAACAGGCAGAAAACAAATCTGTGTGTGTCTGTGTGTGTGTGTGTGTGTGTGTGTGTGTGTGTGTGTGTGTGTCAGATGACGTTGTACTAAGTTGCAGTTAAACTATAATAAAATGATTGAATGTAAACCCATCAAGGTGATGATGACAGGATGTTCTTTGGTCTGGTTTATCTGGTTCAGACTTTCAGCTGAGACCCACCCACCGTCATTTGTGCCGTGGTGTTGTCGACCTCCATGTTCTTCACGATGCCGGCGATGCAGAGCGGCCCGGCGAAGCCCAGCAGGTCGGCCAGGTAGCGGAAGGTGCTGCTGAGCAGGATGGGACGTCCGAACGCTCGGTACACGGAGCGCCAGATGGACGGGCATCGACTCGGATCCTCCGCGGTCTGCGTGGAGAGAGAGAGAAGCTGAAAGCCTGAAGCTGGAGCTGGAGATCAGGTGATCGTCTCCATCTGCTCACCTTCTGGTCCTCGTAGGCGTCTTTGAGCCGCAGGTAGTTGGTGAGCGCTCTCATGGCGATGGGCAGCTTGCCGATCTTCCTCAGCTCTATCGGCCTTTTGTGAGCTCCCATGATGAGAGGGTTCATCCACCAGTAGGTCGCCTAGAAATGTGCCAAGAATTCGTATCATTGTTTTGGCTCAGTTACAAGGAATCGCTTTGAAACCAGTAGTCACAGCCAAAGTTCTTTATGAGACATTAACATTCGGTTTGTCTTTTGGAAATAAGTCATTTAAATATTGGAAACTTCTCTGTTGACCCAGGACGTTAAAAATCTCAAACTTTGCAGATTACCTTGGAGAGCAAGTTGACAAACGGCTGCAGGAAGCGAACGCCCAGATCCTGCAGATCTTCTGGTGGCTTCACCTTCTGAGGATTGGCGAAGAACACGTATTTCTACAGCGAGACACGAGGAGACATGAGAATCATCCATCAGATTATAAGCACTGCCGTTATTCCTCCTGCTGCATTCCACACATCTGAGTTGATTCAGGTTCACTCACCCTGATTCTGATGACGTTGACCTCCACGCCCATCAGGAGTCCGTACAGGATCACCAACAGGGCTGTGATGCAGAACCTCAGGTGCCGCGGTCCCACGTTGTACTCTGCATACTTCCACAGCTTGATGGACTTGGTGACGAACGCCAGCACCCAGTAAATGAAAAGAACTGTCCGGGGGAAAACACACGTTTAACAATGTGATGTTGCATGTTACAATACACCTGAGATAAAGTGATTAAACACTCACAAAGCAACAGTTTGGGAAAGTTGGACGTCTCTATGTTGTGGTAATAAACCACTGACGTGGTGGTCGCTACAAAACCCATGAACGCAGGCAGGTACAGATGCAGGTTGTTGGTTTCCATCGTCCTGCAGACAAAACAGAAACCAGAGACCATGTGAACAACTGTTAAAAAAACAACGGAACAAGACAACACATTACAGGAACTCAGGGAATAACAGGTGAAACTACTTCTAATAATAACATTTAATAACATCATACTGTGTAAACACAACATGTATCTTTGGGGGGGCTCACTTGCAGGAGACGATGCCTTCTGCGAACTCGCACACTTGGACGAACAGCAGCGAGAAGGTGAGGATCCATCTCATGTTGTGTCCGGGGAAATGAAGCCACGTGTTGTGATGGATCTGGACCTTCGAGCTTTGACTTCCCCAACCTGACAAACAGACCATAATGTTTCTGGCTATCACCGGCACGGAGAAACACAATCAGTCTCTTCAAAATAAAACAGCGATGACGGATTAAGAAGGAAGTATTTCACTTACAGATCACTGGATAGATCTCTGAACTCACTAATCCAAACTTAACTGCTCCTCAAAGCTGCTTAATGTTCACACTGGAAGTGCGTGTGTGTGTCAGTAACACATCTGCTTCACTCACCATCATGTGACAGGAAGTCACATGATTTCAGCTGCTTTTTGTTGTTTAAATGCATTTTATTGAATCTGAATCCATTTGAATCCCTTATTCATGCACTGGGGCAGCCTCGGCTGAGGTTACTGAGCCAGAACACAAACAAACAGAAAACCAAGTGCACTACTCCAGAAATGTGATAATCACTTGTATTAAAAAATTCATGAGTAAAGATCCTGAACTCTGCATTAGTCCGACGGCTGCGCTCACGTCTGAGACTCTCCAGCTGAGAAGGTGAAGCTCTAAGAGGCTTAAGCAGGAAACACTTAACATCTGTCAGAACAGACGCACAACACAGACTGAATCATGAGAGACACACAAACTTTGTTCTGTTCCATAACACACTGATCCACCTACTGCAGCTGGTCAGAGCAACTATCTGATCAATTATCTTCTGCTCTAAACCTCGAAACCAAGAAGCAAACGGAAAATGTTTGTGCATGTTTTATGCTCTTACTCACCGATGAAGAGGATGGGGAAGGTGATGAAGAGCAGGAACACATGAGGAACCAGGTTGAGAGCGTCCACGAAGCAGCCATTGTTCCACACACCCCCTTTCACGCTGTAGGCATCGACAGTGGCGTTGTTGCCGCAAAACGACAAGCCCTCGTACTCCGGCCGCTCCATGACCTCCAGGGAAAACACAGATTCATTCACGATTATTCTCAGAAGTCAAAAGACCTGGACGTGAATGCAGTTTGTCATTAAACAGCTCGGTCGCTGTCGGGGCTTTGACTCGACCTTTGACTCGACCTTTGACTCGACCTTTGGATCCCGTCACATTCAAGTTCACACACTCACACACACGAGATGAGCTGAACGTCAGAAGTCCTCGTTCAAACTGTTCGAGGGAGAAGCTTCAAACAACATCATCAGGATCTGAAAATATGAATCTTTTTTTGTTTCAATATCTTCAATTTGTTGCCTTGCTCAAAAGTTTTTCCGTCATTGTACGGTTAAGTAGACTATTATCATTTTTTTACGAGTCAACATTGAGGCTTCATAATAAAACCAAAAACAAACATGGCAAATGGAACAGCTACGTGTGTCAGACATCTTTGTTTGGGTCATGAGACGCCTTCGCTAGCTTCATTCCAACACAGTTTATCAGGTTATAGATATTTCTGATGACGTTAAAATTGTTTTACTCCAACATGAAATCTTGGGAACATTGAAATATAAATTCCAGAAATGACGCAGAGGACAAATGTTGTTCTCCTCAACGAGAAAATTACAAAAACAATATAACTTTAACCTCCGGTCAAAGACATTGATTTCTATTAAACGTTATGCTTTAACAAAAAGGTGGATAATTAAATTTGGTTTAAAACTGGTGTAGACATTGATTTGCTTCTAACACTTAAATTTAAATGAAAAAAGATAAATGCTCTTCAAGCTTTTACTGAAAAAACAACTGCCAAAATCTAAACATGTTAAAACCAGTGGCTCACACAGACGTTAATCTCATTCACATACAAGTTAAACTGAGTTGTAAAGTTAAATATAAATTGACAACATGAAGTTTCTCACCTCAGAGAAAAGTAATAATCCTCAGTGACTCATTCCTTGAAAACGTTTTTTCTTCAGAAAACCGAGAGAAGGAGGAAGAGGAGTAAAGAAAGAATTTGACAGTGAGAAGAAGTGAGCAGAGAAAAGGGAATTATTTTTAGCCTCGTAACAGAATCAGCTGCTCTGCATTCTGCTGCCTCCTCAGGTCAAACTGCAGGGAACCAGACAGCAGGCTTCCGCTGAGCTCTTCACAATAAAACAACCGCACAGAGTTTTACTCTGTTCATTGAGCGCACGTCAGAGTAAACTCTCCAAATAAATGGAATGAACGAGCATTAATATCATAACATATCAATTGACGGACATAATGAGGTTGTTAATAAATGTAATGTGAATGTTTACACATCAGAAAATTAAGTAAAAAAATCGGCAGTACTTTAAAAACAAGTCAGTTAATATTTCATCAATCAATCAAAATACCAGTATTCTACCCTGTAACTTTAGCTGCGCTATATTGTTTGTGCACTTACATGTTGTGTTACTTATGTTGCATGTGAATTTATGTGTTGTGAACTTAAATAATACCTTGTTTTATTTGTATTTTATTTTTAACCCAATCCCCCATGGCCTGCTTTCTATAGTTTGTTCACATGATTACGTTTTCTCCCTCGTCGCGAAATAAAAATACTTTATTTTGAAAGTAATACAGTTATTTATTCCGGTAAAAGCTTGTGAAACTTTATTCAACACTCTCTTCTCATATTTCCAAACTTGTACCAGTGTGGAGGAGGAGGAGGAGGTTTATTATGGACTCCTTCACCAACTGACATGTCACTGACACACAAGTCACCTCATCTGGACACAGCTCTGACTTCATGACCCCCCCCCCCCACCCCCTGTGACCAAATCACTTTCAAGATTTCAACTTTTGAAGATTGAATATTTTTTTTAAAGCTAAACACAAGAAAATGTATTTAATAAGTCAGATGATCAATATTTAACAAGACATGACTCAGGATTGAGGCTTTTAAATATTTAAAGAGACTGTTATATTTATAACACTATTTAAATATTAATGCTTATTAAACAATGCTTGTTTTTGAAAATAACAGTTTCACACATGTAATAATATTTAAACAGATTAACAGTCAATCTGGAGCAGATTTCATTCACGAACCTAAAACCATCACAGAGGATGAAGGATTGTCACGTGAACGCGCTTTGTTAAAAACATGGTTATCTGACACGAGCACGAGCCTGCACAGCTGCATGTGTTTTCATTGATATATGATGCAACTCATAAATATTAATAAGGAATCAATGAAGCAATAATAAACCGATCTGGTGCTTTTCACAAATCGAGGAGCTACACTGTGATTGTCACCTTGTCTTATGGTAATCCAAACTCCATTACAAAACACGAATATTAAAGGTTTTTACACGTGTTGACAAATGTAAACACTCGTGTCACGTCTCTTAATGTATTTCATTGCATTAGCGAGACCGCACTCTTGTATTCGGTATAGACAAAAAGAACGTTAAAGGTTATAATCCAGTTTAACTTTCAAATGATTTAACTGTCCCGCCTACATTTCGAGCAGCTTCATTCCACCATAGGCGACCGCATCCTTCGTTAACCGCAATATAGAGCAACGTCAATCAAGCTCGTGTTTTGATCAAAATCTACGTGCACGGTGGGTTTAGTTAGAGCCGAAGTGTGGACTTGTCTTCTGTTGATTCGTATTTAACATTAAGTTGGGTTTTTAATGATGAAAACTTTTACTGAGAGTCAAGAGTCTTTGAATGCTGAGTTTGTTAATAGGAGTCTGGTTCGGGCTCCGAGTCTTTCGCATGGAGGGCACCGAACTGGAAACGTCGCCGAGATGGGGTCGCCTGGTTGAGGAGAGAGAGGGGGGGGGGGGGGAGAAGGAGAAGCCTTACCCGGCCTGTGGTGCACGGTGCTCGGCTCGTCCTCCCGGTCAAACGTCCGCTGATCGACCCTTTTCTCCGGTACAGGTTTCTGCTGAAGGACCGGGGACAGGAGACACCGAGAAGTGTCCTCACGTCAGATGTGGTGGCGCTCCAGCTACACTCACACACCCACACACACACGCACACGCACGGATCTGGAGGCTGTATCCAGACTCATTTCTCTTCATGCATGAAAACATCAAGAGGAGAATGTAGGTCAATGTAAAGCCGAATAAGCAGAACTGAGCTTTTATTTTCTAAATGTGCGGTTCGACTCGTGCAGCTGCAGCAGAAACTGTGGGAGGAACATTTTCAATATAAATCAATGAAATATCATCTGAGGATCTGAACTGGAGAAGAGGCTGAACATCCAAGATCCTGCAAAATGACCTCAAGGCATTTTAATATCAAATGTGACATTTCCAGGTCTCTGTCCAGATCTCTCAAATGATTGAGACGGTTCATTTGAACAGGTGCAGCTTGTAAATATGATATATATGACAAATTGTTTCTATTAAAACCCCTTCGAACCTGAGTTGCATTTTATTGTGAAGCACATTTGATTTGTTTACAGCAGCAAACAGGAAGGGGGCGCTGTTCATTCAAAAACTCTCAAAATGAGCTTCAGCAGCAGGAGATTGAAAATCTACCAAAAAAATCATATTCTGGAGGTTTTAAGAATCTTAATATCAAGAATATTAATAGTAAAAATCTTAATATTAAGATTCTTAATTCTTAGTGTGATTTAATTCTCGTATCTACGTTATATTAACTGTGTAGTGAGTCTGAAATAAAAATATATTATAATATATATATATATTATTATACTATATATAATATATATAGTTACGGTACAATGAGCTTTATATATATGTGTTAATATCTTCACAACCACAACACGTCACCATGTTGCTACAGATGCCTGCAGTGGACAAACCGGTAAGAGGAGGTGTCTTGTGTTTGAGAAGCTGCCTAATGAAGAAGAAGAAGAACCCTGGGAAGAACTTGGCCTTTAACCCTTAACACATACACACACACAAACACACGACCATCATCTGAGGGAATCATGATGGAGATGAATTCATCTTGTGAACTATATTGACCTGGTCACATTAAATAGAACGTTAAACATGACGTAGATGTGAGAGGGTTTGAACTTCTGTGACCATTGATGATTTTTTTGTTTGCGTGTTTGTGTGTTGTCCTGCATCCATGAGATGTGTGTGTGTGTGTTTGTCCTCCACAGCGTGAGAAAGCTCTCTCCTGAGGTTAGTGTTTGACCGACACGCCGTCCCAGAACAGGAAGTGGGAAGCGTTCCCCTCTTTCCAGGACACACACACACACACACACACACACACACACACACACACGCGCGTCCTGCATTCGTCACGGGATGTCGATCTGGGAAGATTTTATGTAAATCGAATGATAGTTGTAAAACAAGCTTACTTTCTGTTGCCACTAGGTGGCGCCATCAATACTATTACGTTCAGGCTAATATATCTATTCAAGTATCTGCTCTGATGTAGTGTGAGCAATTTTGTGTCAATTGGACAATGTTACAACAACTTAATTTTCATTCTGATCAGTAGGTGGCGCTATGACCCTGAACTAATTTTAATATATGGATGTGTTCAGGTCAGGATCGCCAAAGGAGACAATGTTGTAATTGATGTGCAGGGAAGGATCCATCACCGCACATCAATGTTTACACAGTTTGAGAAAATGTCACAATTATGAACAAGATCCAATGAGTTGACTGAGGTATTCTGAGCTGTATATTGTGAAACGGGAAGGAGCAGTGCATTAAAGTATAAAACATGTCACTTCCTGTAGACAGCAGGTGGCGCTGTGATTTGAAGTCATGCTGTCTGTGTAGATTTCTTCAGGCCGGGACTTTTGTCTTACATGTCTAGTTTGGCCCTGATTGGACCATGTATGTTAGAGATATAGAAGCTCGTGTTTTGATCACGTAATCAAACTTTGATGCCACGCCACGGCCACACGGTGTGATGAATTCAAATACACAGAGGTAGTTTATATCTCCATCTTGTTTAGATGACACTCCCAGAAGTTGAAGTTGATCTGGTGAAAGCCGTACGACAAGTTCGTCAAAGTACAAATGTGGAAAATGGCCAAAATAGCCATTAAAGTCAAAATGGCGGGCTCCCTGTTTTTGATAACATATCTATCCAAGAGACTTATTTGTTTATAATGAATGTCAAACAAATACGTTTCAGTCTTTACAATGTGAGAACTAAACACGTGTGATAGAGGAAGGTCAGTGTTTGATTGACAGCTGAACTCTGTGCGGAGCATAAACGTCACAACAATGAACTTTGATCAACAAACATAGAGACAAAAGAAGTTAAAGAATCTAAATCACTGCTTTTAAAGACTTGAGTCTATTTGAGTCTACAGAACTCTATGGATCCAGAACCAAGAACCTTAACTCCAGCATAGAGAGGCTGAGTGAACGTGGTCTGGACTCTGTGGAGGAGAGTCATGGTGTCAGAGACGCTGTAGAAGGACAGAACACCTGCACTGGGATCCAGGTACACTCCTGAGACCCATTTGATACAGTTTGACATGGCTGAGGTCAGTGGATTGGGAGAAATACATAAAAGTGTAAGACATGCAAAAACAGAATAATTACCTTTGGGGTTTTGAATTTCCTGCAAACTTTGGTAAGAATTTGAGCGTCTAGGCCTGAAAAAGCCCAATAGGGCAGCGTCGGTGCTCAGGCCCTAATCATTTTTCCCAAACAGTCTCCACACTCACTCTGTGACTGGTCCTCAAAAAGATAGAAGATCAACGAACACACAGACAGATGAGCCATTAGTCTCTACTGCCCTCCTCTGGACACTGGCTGACACTGACGTCAAACTGTTTCTTCAGCTGCTGATGCCTCACAATAAATCAAACTTTTAAAAATAAACTTTAAGAAACTAAATCTCTCTTCATCGTGTGAAGTCTTCATCATCATCATCCTCAGAGCCTGAGTTTTCTCAGGAGAAGACATTAAATGTGAAGAGACAAAGTTAATTATCTCCACCAATGGGGTCATGTTATAAAATATACTTATTTTAAATGTTCAATTATTTGTTATTATCTTATATTTAAATCTCTTCTTATTCTACATATTTCAATTCATATGTTTAGTAAGTAGTTTGAATTAAATCTTTTGAGGCACATTGAGTCAGTGCGTGTCAGATGAAACATGTTCTGTAAATAAACTGGACTTGTTAAGTTCACATATTTTATAGAACAAATTTCCAGTTATTTTCATGTGCGGCTAGTTTTCACTCTTATGTGGCCTGTTCACCTGATGTGCACTTCAACCACCAGGGGGCGCGACACACCTCCAGTTAGTTGGGTGGAAAAGCAGCAGAACAGACAGAGGACAGACCTCAGGTGAAGTTAGTGACACGATGGAGCTGCAGTGGAAGAGAGCACAGTTATTTTCAGATGTTAAACTCACAGAGAACAGAACCTGACTCCTCCTCCTCCTCCTCCTCCTCCTTCATCTTCATCTTCATCTTCATCTTCATCTTCATCATCTTCTTCTTCTTCTTCTTCTTCTATGTTTCTATGTGGGAAACTGAGCTGATCGAGCCTCTCATTTTTCATCCTCAGGCAAAATATGATCAGACAGGAGGTTCTGCGTTCACACGTCTCGTGGTGTCCAGGGCAGAATCCACCAAGGACGGAGGAGGAGGAGCAACCATTTCCGATTTGTATTCGTATAAAAACTTTATATACAGATGCGTCCTTGCACCGCGAGAAACTAAAGGCTCCAACGGGTGAATCCTTCCCAGGCCCGACACATCCCAGGATTCATTGCTCGTCAGTGACAAACCATTTTTCCAGGAGTTAATGGTCGACGGCAAGCGATTCGACTTCCGATGGTTGAGTATGAAGCTTTTACTCAACCCAACATCTAACGGTACACATGTTGAAATAAAGATCTGGTGCTAGGACACGGAGATTCCGTCCGAGGAACCTTTCACACCTGGCAGATTTACGTTCAGACCAAACTGAAAGGTCTGAAGCTCAGAACCAAACGAGGTCGGTATGAAAACTCCATAAACACAACGTGCTGTACACAAGGAAGGATCGTGTGGTGTTCAGAGATCTGGATGAAAGATATGAGCCGGAACAGCCACAGTCTCTTTTTATAATGAAACTCGCTTTCTTGCATTAAACATGTGCTCGTTTAAAACACACCTCCAGCTCAAAACCGCAGCCGTCAGCAGCTTCACTGCGCTAGCAACACCTCCAGCCTTCACACTCTGATGGACGTCCGACCCGGAGACGGCTCCCCCACTCGGTTCTTAAATAAGTTGCCCATTATTTTAATGCTTCATTCAAGTCTCCGGGTTCAGAAGACGCCACGTGGCCTTTATCAGCATAAATTATTCAGTGCGTCCCGTGACAGGTGGAGCTGAGGGACAACAAATACCAACGGGTCCATCATCCATCTTGTTAAATACAAATAAATCAGCTTTGTTTACGAGTGGCAGAAGGAACCTGGGGCCAGATGTTTCACGTCCTCAGGTTCAGGGCGGGCGGAGCCACAGGTGGAGGACTAACATGAAAACTACACGAGGAGCATCGACTGGAGGCTGCAGAGACAATCACACACACACATACAAGCACTGTACAAGCCCTAACAGAGGCTGTATACAGGCCTTCAGCACACACACACACACACACACACACACACACACACACACACACACACACACACACCAGTCGTCCAGGCAGTAATCAGAGTGCAGTGTGTTTTCCTCAATGGTGTAATTCATCAAAGTGACGGGTGCCAATGAGTCTCAGTGAGCCAGACAGGCTCAGCTAATCAATCCTCAATCTACCTGCTCGCTCTTTGTCTGCAGCCCTCTGCATTTTCAACACACACACACACAAACACACACACACACACACACACACTCTGCTCGCATTGGTCACATTATGTCGTGCCTGTCTAGGTGTGGGTCGGTGCGTGGAGCAAGGCACTAACACGACCTAGGTTAGAGGTTCATCCTCCTGATGAGGGCGTCTTCAGTGAGTAAGTCCTCAAGCAGCAGAGACATGAGTCTGAAGGAGGAATTCAGCAGGTGGAGAAGTGTGTGCGGACTCTCTGAAAAGTTTTTCTTTCTCACGTGCACGACGCAGCAGGAGATTCTCCGATAAGATCACAACAACTCAGAAATCTCCGGAGCAGCGATCACGTGATTTTGTTTACAACTCTTATCACCATGAACAATCTTGACATCTATGTTGGTCTTTACGTTTGCTGCAGATATTTAAATTCCTTATAGAGCAGTTGTTCTTAACCTTATTGGAGGTACTGAACCCTGCAAGCTTCATTAGTGCATTCAGACAGACAGACAGTCTGTCTAGAATGTCCAGACTGACAGTCCAGACAGACAGACAGTCCAGACATTCTAGACAGACAGACAGACAGACAGTCTAGACAGTCCAGATAGACAGTCCAGACAGAAAGTCAGACCGTCTAGACAGACAGTCTGGACATTCTAGACAGACAGTCCAGACAGACAGACCGTCTAGGCAGACAGTCCAGACTGTCTTGACAGACAAACTGTCTAGACAGACAGTCCAGACAGTCTAGACAGACAGACTGTCTAGACAGACAGTCCAGATTGTCTAGACAAACAGACAGTCCAGACAGTCCAGACAGTCCAGACAGACAGTCAGACCGTCTAGACAGACAGACTGTCTAGACAGTCCAGACAGACAGTCCAGACAGTCTCAACAGACAGTCTAGACAGACAGTCCAGACAGAAAGTCAGACCGTCTAGACAGACAGTCTGGACATTCTAGACAGACAGTCCAGACAGACAGACCGTCTAGACAGACAGTCCAGACTGTCTTGACAGACAGACTGTCCAGACTGTCTAGACAAACAGACAGTCTAGACAGACAGTCCAGACAGTCTAGACAGACAGACTGTCTAATCCAGACAGACAGTCCAGACAGACAGACAGTCCAGACAGAAAGTCTATACAGACAATCCAGACTGTCTAGACAGACAGACAGTCCAGACCGTCTAGACAGACACTCCAGACTGTCTAGACAGTCTAGACAGACAGACCGTCTAGACAGAGAGTCCAGACTGTCTAGACAGACAGACATTCCAGACAGACAGTCCAGACAGTCTAGACAGACAGACAGTCAAGACCGTCTAGACAGACCGTCCAGACTGTCTAGACAGACAGACTGTCTAGACAGTTGTCTAGACAGACAGTCCAGACAGTCTAGACAGACAGTCCAGACAGACAGTCCACACAGACAGTCCAGACAGACAGTCCCGACAGTCTAGACAGACAGACAGTCCAGACAAACAGTCCAGACAGACAGACCGTCTAGACAGACAGTCCAGACAGACCGTCTAGACAGAGAGTCCAGACTGTCTAGACAGACAGACATTCCAGACAGACAGTCCAGACAGTCTAGACAGACAGACAGTCAAGACCGTCTAGACAGACCGTCCAGACTGTCTAGACAGACAGTCCCGACAGTCTAGACAGACAGACAGTCCAGACAAACAGTCCAGACAGACAGACCGTCTAGACAGACAGTCCAGACAGACCGTCTAGACAGACAGTCCAGACAGTCTAGACAGACAGACAGTCCAGACAGACAGTCCAGACGGTCTGTCTGTCTGGACTGTCTGACGGTCTGTCTGTCAACTTGGCATTGCAAATCATGCATTGAGGACTCTGACTCCCATCACGGTCCTTTATACACGAGAATCCATATTGAAAAATTTAAAGAAAATCACAAATGACGTACAATCACAACAGTCACTTTGACTGCTGAGCGCAAGCGGAGCGTGACGTCATGAATAATACGAGTGAGCTGAATTTATTTTGTGTAACAAATTTTTACTAAGCAACTAAATATTTGTAATCTAACATGGCGAATAAAAATTGTGTGTCCAAATTGTTGTTTGTGAACCGGGCTATACTGTGTGTGTCTTGACCCCTGCCGAACCCCTGAGAGTGACTCACCTCATCTGTTGTGCTCTGACTACTACATTTACCACATTATGTAAAGAAGGGTCATCAGCAGCAGTTCTCCTTCTCAACAGTTGGCTGCTCTCAAAGAGTAAATTGAGCGTTGGCGGCCATTTAAAGTGCGGAGCGATTAATCTTTCCTGGCCCATGGGTCATGCTGTTAACAAGTCCTGTATTGATGTGAGTGAGGTTTTCTATTTGCTCCTTAATGGACAAGAGGAGCCGCTCAATTTGCTTCGTCCATAATTGCGGAGAAGATGAACCCGGTTGTGTATGAACGGATCAATACTCACTCTTCGATCTGCTGTTATCCAAACAGGAACTGAATGTAAACACGTGCATCAGATTCTGTATTTTAAAAAGAGAAGAAATGAAATGAAACCCTTTAATATCAGTTAAAAAAAGAAGTCTCATTTGTGTATTTAAAGGCGGTTGAAGGTTTTCCTGCTTCATCTTTTTTTATGAAACTCTTCTTCCATCTCTTCATTACAGAGACTATGAGCAGATTTTACACAGAGAGAAATGAAGAGTGAGGCAGTGACACAGCTTCATTACACCAGCAGGGAGTGATGGGAGGATTATGAATAACACCCTGAACGTGTTTCACTTTCACTCGACTGAAACTGGGTGTTTTCATCCTGTCTCTGTGTGACACTCGGCTGGCTCAGATCGATGGACTGTATATTGGTGGGATGATTTATGGGGCCAATATCTAACCTTAAATATGAGGCGGGCGGTTCACTTCTCATCTGCAGTGAAACCCCGACTCTCCGACAGCGATACAGGACGTTAACGGACCTGAGAGGAATTCACCGGTCGGCCTCTCGCTGGAGGTTGAGTTGAAAATGCATTTTTCTTCTCCCCGACCTGATTCAGTCTGTCATGACATTCTATTCGTCCGCCTGCAGGAAACAAAAGCCTTTTCCAAACGTGAATGAAAGAGGGTTGGTCGTTGGCAGAACTTCACAGTCACCTTCGAGGTGATGGACTGTAAACAAAGATGGACGACGCCTCTCAGCTGCCGCACGATGTACATAAATTAAGTTAAACTCTCCGGGACACGAACGCTGCCATCTTGGTTTGTTTGACGTCATCTGGAGTCAGGATGGTGATCATGGATCACTTCCAAGTCTTTTTCAGGTCATGGTTGGTCCAGTTTGATTCGGTATCAGCTCTGAGACACATTAAAAAGCGCGTAAATACACAACATTTGACATAAATATATATACATATATTGGAGTTTTAAAGACAAACTGACGTCACACAACCACAGCGACACTAGAACTGTTTAAATGTGAAATGAGGCTGTGGAGCCGATCGCACCTCAGCATCTTCATTGTTTTCTGGAAATGACTCAATTTAAATGCAGCTGCAGTCCGACTGTCACCGAAACAGTTCCTTTCAATGATGAGCGTTTTTTATTGGCTCGTGTTCACCGCTCGTTTAAAATGGAGAATAAACTGAGTTGGAGATTGGCAGCTCCGACAGCGCAGGATATTGTGTGTGTGCCTGTGTGTTTGTGTGTGTGTGTGATAGAGACGTCAGACGTGAATGATTTATGAGTATGTAAATTAGGTTGTTGAGCCGTTGAAGGACAGTGAAGAGCAAAACTGTACTCACACACACACACACACAAACATACATACACACACTAACACACACACGCACACACACACACACCTGTGGGCATTGTAATAATGAGGTGTTTGAAGTTCCAGCTCTGAAAACATTCCACATTCTCCAGGTTTGGTGAATAAACAGATGAAAACAGAGTCGGACTGAGACCTGGTTGTTTTTAGTTAATTGTCCTTTATTTGACCAGGAAGGTCCCGAGAGGACAGAAAGACTGTTTACATAAGGAACTGACGTAGAAACATATAGAACTTGTTTGATACCCAATGGAGAATTAGCTCTGTTGATCAGTGAGAGCTTATTATCCCCGGAT
This sequence comes from Platichthys flesus, assembly GCF_949316205.1. NCBI lineage: Eukaryota > Metazoa > Chordata > Actinopteri > Pleuronectiformes > Pleuronectidae > Platichthys > Platichthys flesus. The sequence goes on from NC_084967.1 coordinate 16,222,084, forward strand.
GACCGACCCGACACGCTGGCATGTGGGAAGGTGAGCAGGCGCATGGAGTCGAAGGTCAGGGGTCAAGGTCAGGCTTTGAGCGAGGGCAGCGAGGAGCTTAACACTGCGTCTGAGAGAAGGAGAGACAAAAAGACATCTGAAAAAACAAGAGGACGAGAAAACAGAGAGCAGATGAGACTGTGGACTATTATCTTTAATAATATTATCTTTACCACATCTCATTTATTAAACCATTAATCACCAACCTCATCAAACCACAGCTGTCACATGGTGGAAAGTGGAGGTTTTACAAGACCTGTGAACCTCAACCTGTGTGTGTGTGTGTGTCTGTGCATGTGTGTGTGTGTGCATGTGTGCCGAGGTCTAAGTAATGTGTATTGTCGGGCCTCTGGGTGTCTCTGACATGAATGAAAGAGTGTGTACGCAGGAGTGTGTGGTGGTATTTGCATATACCTTGTATAAGGAGACAGTGCAAACACACAGACACACACACACACACACACACACACACACACACACATACACACACACACACACACACACACACACATCCAGTCAGATGAAGAGTCAATCAGCACGACCAGTCAACTCGTCTGTCAGTGATTTACACACTGGTGAATGGATAAGCAAAACATGACTGACACATGCTACCACTCACTGTGTGTGTGTGTATGTGTGTGTGTGTGTGTGTGTGTGTGTGTGTGTGTGGCTAACGATGCGACAGTAATTGGCTGAACAACCTAGGAAATCCTCAGAGCCTCTGATTCTCGTCCTCTGAAGGACGCAACCCCTGAACTGGGACACAGCGGATCAACGTCCTGGTTACACCAGCATGTGCATGACCTCTGTGAGTGAATGGTCATGTGACAAAGGTTCTAAGTGCATTCAGTCTCATTTATTCTCGTTCTCTGTCTAATGATGGAACCATCACTGCCCAGATACGTCCATGTGTCCTGTACGTAGGAAATAAGACTAAATACTAATCTTCTTTAGTTCACCAGCTCCATGTGAGAGTTCACTCAATTCTAAATCTGAATATATGCTCTTTTCGAGGGATTTGACGTATTCTTAAAGAGCAAAAGTGTGTGTGAGCGTGTGTGTGTGTATTAAAGCTCCCTCCTCATTCCAAGCTCGTGACCCTTGACCTCTCCAAACCCAACTCCTGCAAAACACACACTCTCACACACACTCCATGAATCACCGGGCGACGTGCACAGCCTCAAGTTGCTCCAGCGCTCTGATGCCGACTGTAACATTCAGCAGACTTATGAAACAAAAGGTCCGGCCCCTGAGTGGACCAGTGTCAAGGATTACTTCTGAGACAAATTCTCCCCCAACAAAGGCTCCATTGTGTCCCGGCCGGCCCTCGAATTAGCAGCGGGGGCGACTGCACGCTTAACTGAGCTTGACAGCGCCACCACTCTCCCAGACCTCGCTCTCCCAGAATCACTCCCATCTGAATTAGAGAGTGAAACCAGGGAAGGAGATGTATGTAAACAAATGGAAAAATAAATCCAATCGACGCAGCCGAGGGTCTAAACAGATTATTGTGAATGTAAATTAAACTGAACGTAATCTGTTTAAAAGTGGAGCTCAATCTGAAGTCTGTGGATCATGAAGTGCAGCACATAAAACATCTATCAGAAGAATCAGAGTCTCCAGATGAATTCTGCTTCCTGTCTGTGGATCTGTTTCTTTATAATTATTATTAATTATTAAAGAAAATATTTGTTATCATCATCACTTTATTATTAAAAACACATGTTTTAGTTTTAATTTGCTCAACAGGGAGCTGAGTTTAATCTTTTAGTGTCAAGTCTGAAGAATGGAGGGGGTGTTTTCCTGAAAAACGTTTCAAAATAAAAGTCTATCAGCAGGATCTCAAAGGGAGTTTTTTGACCACATCATTATTAATGATTTAATCATTACAAATTGAATAACATGTGCAAATTTGATTTGACGTGTGTTTAAGCTGCAGTGCAAATGAAATGTTCTATTACTTCATCTGTATTAAACAATTAAAAGGTCAAAACATGAAATATAAAGGAAACAAAAAATATATAAGTATAAACAATATTAATAATATAAACTGTGTCAGATTAAATCTATAACTTCCGAGTCGTCATCATTCAAGTTGTTACAAAGTATTTACACAGGAAAGACAGAACAACAACAATGATAAGAAAACAAACAGTCATGGTAATAAAATGTGAGTTTAAAGTAAGAATAGAACAAATTAATATATAAATTCTTTGAAAGTCTTAATTAAATTTTGTTTATAATTTATTCCCTGTTTGTATCTACAGTCTTATATTTTTTGTTTTCGTATTGTCTCTTGTATAACTATCAATAAAGTTTGACTCGATTTATTGTTTCTCTACGTTATTTATGAAGTCGGTGCTTTTCTTTTGAATAAAAACTGCAGATGTGTCACATCCGGTGCTCGTGCGTGTGACTCTCTGTAACTTGACGGACGTGTTGAAGGGAGGAGGAGGAAAAACGCTCATCACCCTCACGCGCACGCCTCATTTCAGCGTGGAGCTGCTGCTGGATGTGCGCCCTGACCACGCACGCTCCTGCCATTAAGAACTACATGCGTGCGTGATAGTGCGTGTTGTCATGACTTACACCTGAGCCGTGCGTGTAGTTTTCTGGGCGTGGAGACAGAGAGAGAGACACGCGCGCACACGGAGCCGCTCGTCCACTTCGGAGCAGTCGTGGGAATCTGTCGCTCAGAAACTTCACGCGCTGCTTCCTGCGCACTTCTTCTTCTCGTGCAGGATGTAACGTGGGAACTTTTCCTGTTTTTAAGGATCGAGGACTTTTTTATTTCCCAGACTTCTTCTGTTCTTTTGGGAAAAACCGAGAAGAAGAAGAGCAGCGGTGGATCCAGAGGTGAGCCGCGACATGTCTGCGTGCTCTGCTTGTTTTGCGTGTTTTCTCACTTCTTCACGCAAAGTTTCCTGCGCATAAAAGACGCAGGAGCAGGATGTGACAGATTCTCGAGGCGCTGCAGCAGGGAAAGTTACCTTGTTTAGAAAACGTCACACCGAACTCCTCTTGAAAAAAGTACGAATTTAAGAATATATCGACTATTACGCAAATGCAAACGCGCAGTGTGACGCAGTTTGTGTTGTTTCGCATGTAGCACGGTGCGGTCGGGTATTCGGCGCCGGAGCCACCTCGCTAGCGTCGCGTGGTAACGAGAAAAACTTGATTTGAATAAGTCAACCGAGGCTGGGTCGAGTCAGGGGAGCACAGTTGTTTTGAATGTAAACCGAAGTGAAGCCTGGTCCGCGACGAGTCGATCCGGACCAGACCAAACCGTGCTGTTTTCTGGAATTGTCTCCTGGACGAGGGGGAATCTTCATTTAGATTAACCCGGGTCAGGCGCGTGCGCGTGCGGCTGGACTAATCAACAGGCAGAGAAACATCTGGAGCCTCAGTGAGTGAGGGGGTGTGAGCGAGTGCATGTAGGCATCAGACCCACGCACGGATTCTAACATGTTAAATATCTCTTGTGTATCATCTGGTTTGTTGTGAACAGATGTTTCCAGGTGTTAAAAAACCATTTCACCAAACTGCTCATTAACTCGTCTTCAGTATTAAGTAAAATCTTTGGCACCAAATGTCTTAAAGGTCATTTTCTCTCCTGAGAGTCTGAACCAGGCTTCACGTGTTTGATCCAGAGTTTAATCTGATCTGGTAGTTTTGGTTTCACATTGTAATTTAGGGACTGAAGTATTTTGTCTTACGTGGGCGGAGTCTACCTGTCCTTGCCCCTGATTGGTCAGTAGCCGGGCGTTGGGCGTGTCGTCCGCTCGTATTCTATAACTATTTTGTATTAAGTCTTTCGACTGAATGTGGAAGATGAATGAACCGTTTAGCCACTTTAATACCATATAAGAAGTATTGATACCATCAAAATGGACGTCTTGGTCGTTGACTACAAGCAATGCCTTCTTCTTCTTCTTCTTCTTCTTCTTCCTCTTCTTCTTCTATTGTTTCATGCTGTCTCAACTTCTTTTCCCTTCGTCCTACATGTGGAACCATGAATCTCCGTGACATCCGCTTTCAACACATGGCTGTACATGATGATGATGATGATGATGATGGTTTGGGGGGTAATTGTCCCCGGTGTCAGTTAATGGATTAGAATAGCCTCCACACTCGGAGGCTGTAAAACCATCACAGCCGGTGTTTAGACTCGGGTACTTTGACGTTACGGCTGATATAACTCTGCCGTCAGTCGAGTGCGAGGCCTCAAGGCTGCTCCAGCTCTCTGTGGTTTATCAGAACATCGCTGGAGTGTTGGCTGCATTTTAGTTTTTACCTATATAATGAAGAAGATGAGAAGAGCTAAGGTTTACCTCTTACCAACTCGAAAGTATCATCGCTCGGTCGTGTTCTTAAAGCAGCCGATAGTCATTTTAGAGAAAACTCTTCAGTGAATCCTCCCTATGCCTCCGTGCTGGAATCAACAAGTGTCCGACGTGGTCAAAGGTCAAAAGTCACCAACCCCTCAAAACTCATTTCTTTGCCTCTTGGATGTAATATCACAAGAACCCATTGAGGGAGGGTCTTTCTGCTGTTGGGAGGACCTTCCTCATGGATGTTTCTGTTTCACTTCATGTTTCTGAGGTATTTAGCTGTAATGTTCTTAACCAGACCATTCCTCTGAAAGCTGCCAGCTCAAGCCTCCACACGAAAACACAAACGCTATCTCGTCATATGGGACTTTTCAAAATGAGTCAGTGAGCGGTTGAGCTCTGTGGTGAAACAGCCTTCAGGACAAAGTGAGCAGTGTCTCACGTTATTGTCCGATATGGAAACGGAGATTTCTTAGGAAGGTGTTCACTTCCCCTGGGTGGTTGGTTATCGGGCATCGAGTTTCAGTTTCGGTTTGATAATCTACTAAGAAGGAAAATAAAAGGATATTATTCTTATATGACATAGAGGATATCTGAAGGTTTCAACATGGTTCAGCTCGACGTGTTTTAAATTCTTTGTGTTACTTCACTGGACTTTCCTCTGACCTGGAGACTCTGTCCCGTCACACGGGGGATGAAGTATGTTCTGGTGAAACCCAGTCGGTGCAGGTGGGGCTGCAGGTGTTGAGTTTCCGCCTCAGGCTTCCTTTCTCTCCGTTCTTAAAGAAAGAACAGGTGACTTTCGAGAGAGGAAACAGGTGACAAAATAATAACAACGGCCTGCAACCCATGATTAGTGTCATCTATTTAGACCTGTTAAGTTACAGTGAGCTGGATGTTTTCTGAAGATTATATTTATTGTCTTAAACGTTTCACGTCAGATTAGACGAGACAATAAGCTTTTGTTTGACTTCCTGTATCTAGTAAGGCCGTGGCAGAAGGAATCCGCCCTTCACAGAACCACTGACGTTTCTCACCAGCCACAGACAGAGGGACATGTTGTCGTCTGTGGGTTAAACTGTACATTATTGGAGACGATCAGAAACCTGTTTGAGTGGAATGCAGACGAGCGGTTGAGTAACTCAGCTTCTGTCACAGCCACGTGGCCGAGAGCTAAAGAAGAGTCACACTTCTAATCCCTCATATATATATATATATAAAGAGTTAACAGGGGAATCAGGCGGAGAGGTAATTGTACAACTCTAATCAATGAGTAAGAGGCTCTTCTGGTTTATTACAGGACAAAGTTCAATATGTTAAGTTCCTATTAAAACCGTTGGGCAACTGCAGGTCTATTCAGCATCATGTTGTGTAAGTCGATGACATGTTTGTACTTGAAATCAAAGGAACCAGTGAATGTGGTTAAGGTAAGTGACATATTGTGACAAATTTAGTTTTTTTAAATTTTGGTGTTTCAAGCATATCAACAGAATTGGACGTTAAAGTGTGAAACGATGCATTTTTATGGAGAGGATTTCTGTCTTTTCTCAATTTTACACTTTCAAAGTGTAAAAAGTTACAGCCAAACTTGACAGAACGTGTTGATTCTCCTCTTTTTATCAGATTTAATAGGTAGTGCCCAACAGCAGTTCAGGGAATCAGCCTTGTTCCGTCTCTATTGGAACCTCGTGGTTGTTTTCATCCCTGATCTGCTGGAGGTGCCGTGTCCAAACGTTGAATTACGTCTCATCACTCGGTTGAAAAACACATGTTTTAACCTTAAGCCTGAAATTAAATTATGCTTCATAACTTGGCAGCGAGCGGAGACAGAGTCTGAGAGGGAAACCGTTCTGCCTTGTCCATGTCGAGGTGATTTAACACCGGAAGGAGCCGCTCGTCCTCAGAGGTCGGAGGTCACAGAGGCCAGAGGCCGGGAGAGCCACACACTCTTCAGCTGCAGATCTGTGAAAGTGTGGTTTTAATTACTTTGCTCGTTCATCTGTGTGTTTTCCATTTATGTGATTTCATAGACGTGTGTTTACTTTCGCTGGCAGTTATTTTCCACTTTGAATTATTTAAATGTTTCTGTCGCAGTTCAGGCTTTTCAAGCAATGAAGATGTAGTAAAGATATGATATGGAACACTTTCCCTATTAAAACATCTAAAAACTTCTTCAAGTTCAACTTTATTTGACTTGGAAAAACAAGCAGTTGTCGTTTTTTTGCGACACCTTGGATATAAATACGCTCGTTGCATCGTTTGTCTCACACGTCCTGGACGTTATAACGAAAGACGGTGAGTCACAGACTGTCGGTGATAAACACGCGTCTGTACTGAGCCTCTGCATTGTCTCTGATCCTCATCCACTCCATTTTGTGCTTTATTTAAAAAGTATCAGAACTCATCCGTCTCTCTGAGCTGCACAGGACTTTATTTTGAGAGGCAGCAGGTACGTGTGTGTAGGTGTTAACAACAGCAGAGGAGCTTTCATGAATGAGATCCAGTCGTTACTGTGGAGTGAAACGGATGCAAAAGGCCCAACATTATATAGATTTGAATTTAAAGGACGCCTGGTGAGTCCTTAACGTCCTTAAATAGTCCATCTGCTGCCGTCTGTCTCTTCTCATGTCCTCTCAAAGCTTCAGAACAACTTCCAGCAGCTTTTTAAAGAGCTTTTTAAAAGTCTAAAATGTCTTTCTGTGATTCTCTGTGTGCCGAGCCGGCTGCGTGAGGACGAGGCAGGTGTGCAAAACAGCAGGACAGTTTCTCTGAATTGGATTATTATCTACAGAAGAGGATATTAAATGATTGAACCTTTCTGCATAAAGCTGCTTTAAGTGCATTTTAAATCCTGAGACAGAAGCTAAACGGTTTAATGTTTTACCTCCCTTGTTGTCTGAACCTGGGAGTGAAGAGCTGAGGTTTGAGGAGCCTCTGATTTCTGACCTGCGCTCGTCTCGACTTGTTCTTCGTGGATTTGCTTTGTAAATGTTGATCTTTGTGGAGTTTTAAACGTTAGCTGAGCAGCGGCAGTGTTTGCAGAAATCACACGTGGTGGTTAAAGGAATCACGTCCCGTCTAACGCTGTCGGTTCCTTGTGGGTAATTAAGTTTCTCAGCCTTCCCATGATGCTTTGCTTAACCACTTGTGAATTTGCTCTCGATGAGCTTCAGCAGCTTGTTTCCCAAAGTCCAGTCCAGAGTAAACAGAATTCTGTCATATCTCCAGCGTTGGAAAGCCTCCCTGATGGATGGAAGCGGGAGTAACGGTGTATATTTTTAGATCATCCTCTCCAGGAAGATGTTCACAGGGTTTTGCACTCGCAGGCTCCCGGACCACCCGACATGCAGCTCACACAGAGAATGAATCCTGCTCAAGAGCCGGCTGGAAAACTCTGCTCTGCGTTCACAAGCTGACGTCCAATTAAGGAAGTTTTTTTTTTTTTTTATAATCAGACTTTCAATCAAACGTTCAAAGAAGAGAGAGTGAAATAAAAAGTGATCCAAGAAGAGAACAGTGCTCGGTGCGTTCTTCTTCTGCCCTTGAGCTGTGAACCAAAAGTGGAGCCGCAACAAATCATCACCCTGTCAATCAATCACTGTGACACATGGTGATGAATCAATCCTGAGCTTTGTGAAGAAACCAGTGATGGATGACAGCGGACCTGGGTTCACTTCTACTCTATTTACCTTCATTTCTTTTCATACAGGGTGGTTTGTCGAGGCAGATGTTGAAATCTGAAGCGTACAACCCCAGTACTGTATTTCTGGTTTGAGTTTGAAATGCTTTGTTTGCATATTTAAGAAAATAGACAAAAGCAAACAAATCCTACAGAGGGATTGTTGTGAACATAATGAAACCGTCTCTGCACAGAAAGGCATCAAGGGAATAACAGACTTGTCATCATGTGATCAGCAGCCCTCACTTGGTCTTTGATCGTTTTCTGAGCTGAAGTTGAGAGATGCAGAAAGGAAAATTAACGTTTCACCAAAGATGGGATTTCCGTGCTCTGAGGACATTTTGCTAAATTGTTCCAGTTGTTTCCTGATTGAGTCTCAGCGAGGGGAATCCTGAAGAATCACCTCATCACGTCCGATCTCATCGTCTCGCTGACGGAACAATTCATAAGTCGGTTTCCTCGGCAAAACTCCCGAGAGTGAAATATCTGCACGCAGCCGAACCATCCGCCGTCATTTATGATCCCCCTGATGCTCTTTAACTTCACACACACACACACACACACAAACACACACACACACACACACCGGCTTGTGATGATGGGTCTTTCTCTGCTGAATGAAGAATTTGGGGGGCGTGGTCGTCCACTTAGTAACCCGGGTGTTTCTGGCTGTGTCTTTCTCCCTCTCTGTTAATTCGGGGTCACGTCAGTCAGTCGGTTTCAGAGATGTGAGACATCACTCTCCAGAAAGACAGCGTAATCATTACATGAATAAAAGGCTGCCGCCGCCGCCGGCTCGGCGAAGAATAGAAAACATGAAAAGAGACGCAAAGACAAAAAGGATCGGGGGAGGAGAGCTCCAGTGGCCCGCTGTCTAATGATTCCAGCCATCTTTTTTTATTCCCATTTAATTTCATACAAAGCCTCTAATTACTTGCTATTCTGGTTGTGTAAGTCTATTGTGTGGACTTAGTGCAGGAGGGCTGGAGCTTCATTATACTAGGAGACGGATGCACGTCAGTGTTCAGTGTTTCTCCTTCATGGAGGTTTGTGATCTTACAGGACTTCACCAGTGGGTTTGCATGGTCCAGCCCAATATCTACAAAGTGCTTAGTTTCTCTATTGATCATTGTGCTGATTATTCACTCAAATAATCGGTTAATCTCTAAAAATATAAGTCGGTGAAGAAGAAGCTTTTACTACCAAATGTTCTGAAGTTTCCATTTGCAAAAAATCCAGATGTTTGCGTCTGACTGCTCTGATGAGGCGACCTTTGCCCTTTGCCCGTTTCTCTGCTGAGCTCAGCTCGTCTATGTTGAGCAACTTCTCCACAAGTGGATTCTTACTCACGTCCTGAAATGATCTGAAACCAGTGCTTCCCACTGGCAGCGATGGGGAAATGGTTTCCAGTGCTGTAAGCTTCAAACACTCGTGATTTACTGGTCCTCTAAAGCCATGAAATCTGCTTAAATGACACTTAAGCAGTGGCTCTAATTTAAAACAGTGGTGGTGTAAGATCGCTGAGCCACAACAAAGTCCCTGCATCTAATGAATCAGCCAAATCTCCCTCTGCCACCAGCCCACAGCCAGAAACCAGAGGAATGCTTTGTCCTAAATCATTGTGAGCTGAGTTACTGCTGCTTATGCTGATGTTGCATCACTTGAGCTTTGGAACTCTGGAATTGTGTCGGTCTGTTTTTGTTTTTAAATCCAAATTAAGAACAGATGAAGGAAATATCCAGAAACCATAAAATGTAATAAGAAATCGACGACTGAGGAATACGTTCGTCTTTAAGCTGGTGTCGGTTGAATTGTAGACTAACACGTGTTTTACATCCTCAAGTATATTGACTGCGTAATATTTACTGCTTTGTTTCTTACTTTATTATAATTCAATTTAAATATCATATCTTTGGGTTTGGGAACGTTAATCTGAGGCTGTGAGAACCTGCTCAGACTAATAATAATAATTAAATTCATTAGTGGGAATGAGAGATTAAACCTCCTGTTGTGGATTGTAGTGTATTGTGGGTGTTGTTGCCTTTTTTACGGCCGGAACGGAGAAGAGAACCGACCTCATGACCTGTGTTTGTGTCCGGAAGCAGGATGATTTACATGTGATAGCATGTGTGTGTGCGTTGGGTTGTGCGTTTGTGTTTGTCCATTAGCAACGGAGCATGGGTCTAATCTGTGTTTGGACTTCAGGGAGCGAAGGTTGTGTTTGCAGTGGACACAGTCGCAGGTGTGTGTGTGTGTGGGTGTGTGGGTGTGTTGTATCTTTGTGTTTGTTCAGACTGGTGCAGCAGATACAGGGAAAGATACCTGTCGCACTTTCTCTTTGAAACCAGTTTTGAGTCTGTCCACAGGTTTTATTTAAGATTATTAAGAAATTACTTCTCCTCTGTGGATATAATCAAACCTGTAGATATGTCCTACAAGTAGGTTGTTACTGGTTTTTCCACTGGATCTAATGGTTTTTTCTGTCCTGTGATCTCCTTCTTGCTGCGTCACTTCATCCCCTCGGTCACGTTCACATGAGTCGGATGAATCTGCTTCACCATCACTTCCCCGGCTCTTTGTCCTGGCTGCTGTAGGTTCAGGCCTCGGCCACATTGTTCTCCGCCGCCGTTTGTTTTTGCTGTTAGTCCGACTCACTGGTTTCACTGGTTCACACTCTGCACGGCCCGTCACATACTCTCTGACCTAACCTGCGAGTCTGTATGTGAGCAGCTGGGTTTTCATTCCACATGGCATGTTTGACATGTTTTTAACATGAACAGACGGGGAAATGTGTATTTCTACAAATTGTTTAGTCTTGTGTTGAACTCTCCTCCGACTGTACACACAAGGTTTAGTTTAGGAGTTTAACTCTGTGTGTGATGACATCTGTTGTGAGAAGCTTTTAGGAGCATTTACTGTGACCTATGTTTCTGAGTCGCCTGATGGGAAATGTGGGATTAATCTAAAACAGGTCAACCTGTGTGCGTTGAGTAAATATGGACATATGGACTTAATTATTATATAATTAAATCTGAAAGAAACTTTTATTTATATAGATGATAACATGAACAAATTTAAGTAGCTCAGCAATCCTGTAGTTGAACTGATGGTTTTCAACTTAACTGGATGCATCCTGAGATGTTTGAAAGAAGTTTGCTTTTTCCCAAAGAGTTCTATCTTTTGCAGTACAAAATGTGTGTGTGTGTGTGTGTGTTTAATACATCCCATCTTGGTTGACACTGATCCCGGCAGCGTCCGCACCACATTCACTTTTGGTTTCTCGACTGGGGATTTCTGAGTGGAGGCAGGAGAGGAGAACGAATGTGATCTTTGGCTCTGGGAATCCCCACTGGTTTATTCTGGTCTGTGGTGGTGGTGCTGGTGGACGGTGGCTTCATTTCACAGAAGTGTAGTTTAATTCATATGTTTATTCAACAAGGAGCCGCCGGGCCAGAGTTCACTGAACGGCGGGTGACATCATCACGATGTAGATCTTTTTATTAAAATCAATATAATAAAAAGAAAAGGGATCAAAAGATTTTCAAGCTTTACTGGGACTTTTTTTGAATTTTATGAGATGTTTGAGACGTTCCTATTGGTGGAACTATTATAAACAAGGCTCAAAGGTCATTAGACTGCAGAGGACTCATGTGAGTGTCTCTCTCTCTCCCTCCCCCCCCTCTCTCTGTGTGTGGGCTGTAATTGAAAGCACTTTCACACCAGGAGTGTGGCGTCGACTGTGCTGCAGCTCGAGAGCAGGAAGCGCTCTCTGGTTTATGGGCTGTGAAGAAGCTGGATGTGACATCTGAGTAGCAGCAGCTCCACCACCTTCGAACGTCCATGTTGTCGTCTCATGCTTTGCTCTCAGCCGGGAGCGTGAGTCACTGATAAAAACTGTGGCCACGATGATGTGGAGCCACACAGGTAGCAGACACAGACGAAGATGTCCAGAGAGCTTCTGATGATAAGAGTCGTTGGTGATGTGATGTCAACAAAAAGACCCGATTTTTCTGTGTTGTGAAAACGTCTGAGTTCATGGGGGGAAGACGAAGTCAAAGGAAAGAGTGTGGAGCTAATTCTCTGAAGCTCCTTCTGGAGTCAGATCTGAAAAACGGCTGAAAACGATTATCCAACCACGGAGAATTTGGTTAAGACGTCAGACTGTAGTTAAAACCAACTGGTTTAGTTGAGTTGAATCGTCTCCATGACCAGAACCGATGCTTCATTGCGTTAGTCTGTGTTGTGTCAGTTGTGATTCAGTGTTTTTGGAGAAACTCTTTCCACCGCACAAGCTTTAATATATTAAATTTGTTTATTTCAGGGACGGCTTAGAAAATACATCAAGCAGTTTGAGTGGCAAGTTCAGATCTGCCTGCGTCATCACATGCGTGTTTTGGTGGCGTGTGATCACACGGTTACTTTGACATCTTGTGTGTGTGTGTGTGTGTGTGTCTGTGTGTGTGTCTATGTGTGAGTGTGTTTCAGACTGTGATCAGAGGTGTTATGTCTTTTCAAGCTCTTGTAGAAAGACGGGTGGTGATTGGTTGAACACCCACACATACACAGATGCTGTCTCTTAACTTCATGAGACTGAAAAGGGAAGTATATATATATATATATATACGTGTGTGTGCGTTTGTGTGTGTCTGTGTGTGTGTTCATGGCTGCAGTTTGACCTCATGCCTCCACCACAGGAAACCCCAAAACCTCAATCCTCTCCTCTAATGTTTTTTCTTCCGCTATTTTCTCTCTGTCTAGATTTTATTACTTCATTTGCCGACTTTCTCACACGTCTTTTATTTCTTTTCTTTACCATTCAACATGTTCTTACCCAAATGTTGCTTTTGTTCCTGCTTATAAACAGTTTCCATGTGAATTTGTGTGGCAAGGTGTTCTTACGATTAAGCGTGTGCACTGTTGTTGCAATCAATAAGCCACGGTTCAGGCAGCGATGGAAATCAAGAACGCACACACTGCTGATTGCACATCTCAAAGTGGCAATCAGCTGCGTTACTTGATATTATTTTTCTTTGTCGTCGGGGTGAAGCCGGGGTTAACGTTGTGTTGTTGTTAGGTTGGAAGGGAAGAGCCGGAGGGGAGAGGAAGAACGTTCCTGGTGTCGGACGAGGTTCAGAACGTTGTGTTACCTTTTTAAATGGAAAGTAAAAACCGAAGGCTGCATCTGTACGACCACATGCAACTCCCATTGTCTCAAAGATATTTACTAGTTCTTATATGACCTACGTGCACATGTTTCCTTTGCTGCTGTAAACTGAATTCTGTTTCTAATCTCTGATTATAACCTCTGGTCACGTGGACACAAAGACAATCAGGGGGCTGATGATTATTGTAATTTTAACTCGGTTTTCTTATGCTTTTGGAGCTGTAACAGTTAAAATACGATAGAGAATTGTTTTTAATCATCTTAAATGAATAATACCTTTTTATTTTTGTCGATTTGTACGTGATAAAAATGGGTCTGCGATGAAGTTGGGGTGAAGAAACGTATTGAAACAAGAAAAGCGAACCACTTTATCATATTTTGTAACTATCAACATGTTTCTTGCAATGTGACGGTATGATTATTATTTATTTTTTTACCTTCCCCTCTAAATAACAGTCTGATTCGCTTTGGATGAAACTTTAAATCAACGTTGGATCTGAGGTAAATCAGGGACGAGGCTGAACGGCTGCTTCTCTGTGGAACGTCTCAGTAATGTTTGTCAAGTGCTTCACATTTGGCTGCATCAGGGGAGGGGGTGGACACACAAACACACACAAACACAGAGAGACAGACTCACACACACTAATCAGTGACAGTCAGTATCCTTCACTGAATGTGACACGGCGTTACTCATGAATAAACCAGTTTAACAGAGTTGCAGTAGCTGTTGACACAGTGCAAGGTGTGGCTCCCTGTGTGTGTGTGTGTCTGTGTGTGTCTGTCTGTGTGTGTCTGTGTGTGTGTGGTCCTACACCATTAACCTGCTGGGTGAGCATCTGTTCAAGTCTGCTACCAGTGAGTTTTCCTTCTGGAAGATCTCCTCTCTGCTGTCGTCCACTTTCTTTAAAACTTCTTTGTTCAGGTGCAAACACTCGACCTTTGACCTTTAGTTTTCTGTTTGTAGTTTCTCATCTTTTATTTCATGACCTCAGCTTTAAGTCATCAACTAAAACTGAAAGGATCGTTAACCCCCCCCCCCGACACGTTAACATCACAACTTTATCAGGACATAATGTATTAGAACTTCTGCTCCGAGTCATAAGGAAATCTCTATAACATCTGTTAAATCAGTTTGAATATGTTTTTATTATTGAAATGACAGAAACGAGACTTTCTGCTCCTGAACGTTTTGTTCTTTCTCTTCTTCTGGAGTCCTGCTCGTGTTTTTCAAAGTTTTGTTTTTCGATGGTCAAGTTGACCTCGACCCTGAGTTCTTGGATTCTGAGTCATGGTGAATTCTTCAGTGTCACATGATCAACATCAAAGCTTTGTGAGTCTGTCACGTCTTTATATTTAGATTGTGTTGGTTTGAGTGTGTATGTGTGCACTCCACTTCCTGTGTGTTGGCCTGCTGCCTGTTTGACCCTGCATGATTTGGCTCCCTCTTACTTTCTCTCTTTCCTCTCCCCCCTCACGTCTCCTTGTTGTTTCTGGAAACATCCACAAAGCCAATTCACCAAGTCCAGACTTTTACTTTGAAAAGAATCTGTCTCCCAGTTTAAATTCAGAACTTTCCTCCTCAGGTCTACAGAACTACTGACACCAGACACAGATCTTTAGTTTTCTATTGTGTCACGTTTTATTTTTCATCTCCTCCTATTTACTGTGAATTTCTTGTTGTCTCAGCGTTTCCTGCAGATGCTTCAAATTAAAAGCCTTTAAGTGGTTGAGGGGGGGGGGGGGGGGGGCGTAACACCAACAGTTCCTTGAAAGCTTTTAATGTGAAACACTTGAGTGAGGTAATGTTGGGGATTATGTGACCATGTGATACCTACCTATTAAACTAATAGTTTATAGGTTATTATTTCAGTAGAGCGGCTCATTCAGACTGTTATAGCTTCTGCTTGTGCTTGGATTCACTCTGCTTGAGCTCAGGTCGTGTGCTTGCACTCGGATATTTGGTTGCTTGGATGGATTTCCTGCTTTCCAGCTGTTCCCACGCTCGAGCTGCTTCTGTGTTTGCATGAAACATCTGCAATCTGATTTCTCCTCTGCACTCCTGGAGTTTTTTGGGCAACAAGCGGGCGTGGCTCGAGTGCAAGCGGAAGGTTTTTGAGTGCAACCGTTACGAAATCTGAGCATGAAATCATTAATTTCTGCACTTCTACAATTGGTCCAAAGTCCAACTCTCAGGAACTCATTTTAGGTTCACACTTAACTGAAAAGTCTGAAGGTCGGAACCAAACAGGAACAATTTTACGTAACAGAAATTATGAGGAGCCTATTATTTATGAGGTGGAACTCAAATTCTGGACTTGACACATCGATGATTCGAGTTTTCATTTGTTGGACGCTGAACTTTACAAATCTGAGCGAGAACCTCAGGACTCGAGACCCGAGCAGATCTGGTGTGTGTCTGTCTCTCTGCTGCTTCTCTGCTTCCCTGTTTCTATTTGTCTCTGTTTATTTCTCTTTGTCACACACTCATCAGCAGTGGAAGAAAAGTGCTGAACCCATTTACAGTCACATTGTTTCTGCTAAATGAAACCAAATGTCTCTCACACACACACACACACACACACACACACACACACACACACACACACACACACACCACTCTGCATAGTACTGGATCTGTCTCCATATAAATATACAACTTTCTGGCAAATACATGTTCCATCTGATGGTGTCTGCATCACTTCATAGTGTGTGTGTTATAGACTGTGTTACGGTGTGTGTTTGTGTGTGTCGCTGTGGTACTGTGTGTGTGTGTGTGTATGTGTGTTAGATCATCGCTTCATCTCAGCAGTAATTACCGGCGGTATAGAAACAGACAGGAAACTCTGTGGGAAGGTCAGGACATTCATCTCTGATCCAGCTGTGTGTGTGTGTGTTTGTTTGTGTGTGTTTGTGTGTATCTGTGTGTGTGTGTGTTTCCATAATAGCTGGCCTCTCATTTCTTGTCTCGTGCAGATCGGGGCCGGTAATTGTCGCCGTGCGTTAATCTCTGTTTGAACGCTGAATATCCACGTTGACATTTATAATAATGTGCGACAGTGTGTTTTATGTGCGTTGAATAATTCGACACACGTTTGTATTCGGTGACGTATCGCTGGCTGAGATCTGTGTCGGAGGATTTGTGCCTGGACCCCCCCCCCCCCCCCGTGGAGGATCACGGACGAGGCCGTAAACCAGAGAACTGAGGCGTCAGATAACAGTCGAGTTGTTAAAGTCTCATGAGGTGAACGAGGTCGACCTCTGGAAACTCAAATCAATATCAACAACAGTTTCCTGCCTAGTTTCTCCTGGACACGTTGAATATGTCATCGTCTGTTTCACGTTTAATAAACAACAAACAATCAACAATCCCTCTAATAACCGCTGTGTCATGGAAAAGTTCAGTGCTCCTCGTCCCTCGAGTATCTGCTGCTCTCTTCCTGTCACATGTTTTATTGTTTATTAGCGGAAGGCTGATCCTGGTCCAGCTCTTAGTTCTCTCCCTGTCTTGTTGTTGGGATTCCTCTCATCCGTCGGCATTTCCTGGAGGTGCGTTTGTCTGGAGCGAGGGATTCTACCCCTCCGCTCGTTCCTCTCTTTCACTTTCGGGCCCAGTATCTCCGTCTTTTGGTCTTTGCCCGTCCGTGTGGAGATTGTGGTTGTGTGTGTGTGTCTTTGTGTGTTTGTGTGTGTGTGTGTGTGGTAGTAAATTCCTGCTGCAGTTATGAGGTGATTAGTCATATGGTATCAGTTTATTTTGCCAGTAATGGAAACTGCTTGCTGCCAAGAACGCCCCTCTCTCTCTCCCTCGTCTTCTTTCTCTCTTTAATTTTCTCCCTCCTCCTCTTTCATTCCCCCATTTGCTCTCGGTTTTATTGCTGTTTCTCCTCCTCCTCACCTTTCCTCCCTCTCGCATTCTTTTCATTCCTTATTCAACTTTCCACCCGGTCGCCCTTCTTCTCCTCTATTATCATTTCCTTTCCTCCTCCTTTCCTCGCTAATGTTTTTCTTGGTGTTGACAAAACGGTTCTGCCCGTCCCATCCAAAGAAGAAAATAGTTTTGTTGTAGTTTCACCTCCAAGAAACACATGTTGCATTAATCACAACAAAGAGTAGTAGATTAACAAACATGAGTAATAGATTACCCTGTTGTTGTTTACCTCGGCTGATAAATATCCTTCATGCAGCTTGAAGCTCTTGAGCTTCATGTGATGTGGGATGAAGGAGCGGGGGATGGTCGGTGAAGAGATAAACACGGCGTCCGGCTGAGTGTTTACATTTCGTGGCCACAGGTCTGATTTTGTAGGAATGTGAGGATGACTCGGACGTGTCAGGAGTCAGAACATGGGGGATTATGGGTAATTCTGAGCTGGGACAGCGACTTAATGAAACGCAGGCATCAAACCACCGGTTGTTTGGATGTTTCGATGAGTAATCCTCTTAAAAAACAGCTGAGTCTGGCAGTTGGCTACATGAACAGCAACTACAGCGTGTACGACACTTCTCATGTTGCAATCACGCCCCCTGGTGGCGAGCTGTATTGTAAGTCATGAGCCCCACCTCCTCCATGTTAGCAGATGGGACATGGACCAAACTAAAAAGTCAAGATTTCTGACATTTCAGGTACTTTTTATCTGTTCTCTGTTTGTTCCAGTGAATCTCTTTATCAAAGTCGTGTTTTGATGGTTTCAGGTCCTCACAGGAATCTGCTGCTTCTCTTTGTCTCACGTGAGAGTGAATTTAATTTGACTGTGTTTCAGACTGTTGGTCTGACAATGCAAAGACGTTTTAATAACGCCCCCTCGTGCTCTTGTGCTCTGGGATATCATCATTAGATGTTAGGCTTCACTGGACCGGAGGAGGATTATCTAATTAATTAGAGGGGGGGAGGAGACACAAGGTCGGACGTGTGCAGAGTCATGAAAAACATGCAGAGAAACGGCTTTTTCTATTAATGACGAAGCAAATTTTGTCGAAATGCAAAGTCAACAACACTGGAAACTACTTCTTCCCTCCAGTGCTCATGTGTGAACCAGCAGAAGAACCAGCAGCCGGCTTCAAGCCACAAGGACAAACTGAAGGAGGGGGGAGAGAACTTTAAAAAGTGGATCTGATGTAAAGCATATAAACAAATGTAGTCCCCCCCCCCAAATATATACAAGGTGTGTCTCAGCTGGAGATCTCACTTTGATCCAACATCATTAACTGTCGTGAGTTTGACGAGTGAAAATAATAAACAACATTTTCTAGCTTCAGCGATTTGAAGGTCTCGTGAAAGTCACAGGTTTTGAAATGGAAATGTTGTGAGAGGGATCAGCTCCAAGGAGGTAGATGGGAAGTAGTGTGTTTGTGTGTGTGTGTGTGCGACGCCACGGGAGGCAGACATGGCATAGAGCTTCACTCATCAACGTGTGTGTGTGTGTGTGTGTGTGTGTGTGTGTGTGTGTGTGTGTGTGTGTGTGTGTGTGTGTGTGTGTGTGTGTGTGTGTGTGTGTGTGTGTGTGTGTGTGTGTGTGTGTGTGTGTGTGTGTGTGTGTGTGTGTGTGTGTGTGTGTGTGTGTGTGTGTGTGTGTGTGTGTGTGTGTGTGTGTGTGTGTGTGTGTGTGTGTGTGTGTGTGAGCTGCCAAACAGGAGGACGTCAATGCCAACAACAGAAACAAACTCATAAACACTCAGTTCATGGTTATTTCTCAAGGTCATGGACTTGTACACGCCGCTAATCGTCAAACGCAAGTGTTTGTGTGCGTGTGTGTGTGACTAATCCGTCTCGTGTCAGGTCGCTTTGACTGCCGACATGTGAAAAGTCCTTTTTAACCTTTTCCTGCAGGAAAACTCTCAAACAAACAAACATCTCAGAGGTTCAATTCTGATTCAGTCTCATAGTTTCATCTGAATTTGAGAAACAGAATTCAGTTGTGCAGCACAGTTGAGTCTAAACCCGCCCTTTTAGTTTTAATGAATTCTGCTTCCACCAATTGATTATTTTCTGCTGATTTTAAAGTTTTAAAATCCCAGAAGTTCAGTTGAGAATCAGATAAAACAAAGAAAAGCAGCAATTCATCACATTTGAGAAACTTTAAAACTCTAATTAAAATAATGATCTTATGTCGTAGATAAAGATGGACGACCTAACGGCTCCTGAAAGTGAAGCCAAAGTGTCGCCCACAGTTCAGAAACCCTTCCTCCTCCATGTTAGCAGATGGGACCTAAACAAAAATCCAAAGTATACGTTAATTGATTTTGTTTTCGTTCAGTTTCCCTCAGTTTCCAGTCTTTTGTGCTGTTTAATAATCACTCTTCAATATTAATTGTTGAAGTGCCTGCTAAATTGAGCTTTTGTAAGGTTGGTTAATTTAATTAGATAAAATCTAGGAAGCACATTAAACACTTCAACTTTGAAATGAGTTTCCATGATTTCTAAAGCGATTATATGGTTACATTCCTCTATTTGGACAAAGTGTACGTAGCCGGCTTTACTTAAAGATATAAATAAATAAATGATATAAATAAAAATCTGCCTTCAAAGCCCATATCTTTCTAGTCGTGGTTTGATTTATCTTTCCAGACGCCGGCTCTGAGAGATCTCCGAGCGCTTCATTTTATTTGATGTGCACTCAGCTGCTGTTAACGCCAGCAAACAGATCAGAGCAGTCACGGAGGAAAGAGTCGTGTCGAGAGAAAGGAATCCTCGGGACAGGGCGACAGCGTGACGACCACGACGCACACGAGATAAGAGCCGAGGTCAGAGCGACGAGTTGGATCGATGTGAAGGTTCAAACCCTGATGCTGACACTCTGGATTTCTCTCTTTCGGCTTTGAATGAAATGATTTTCATGCCAAAACATTTATGTCCGATTGTTCAGTGTGAGACGCTCCGGGCAAAGTGTCAAGAGCTTCATCCTCTTCAGTCCGGAGCAGATGTCGGAGATGTTTGTCCCGGATTTATCTTTTTAAACCGTCTGATTCCTGCAGGTCCGAGCCGCCGTCCAGGAAGTGGAGCCGCTTTGAATTCTGGGAGTAAAATGAACCTGTGAGAATTCAGCGCTTTAGAAAAACAACGTCGTAAAGAACATGAACCAGGCTTAAAGATTTGATGTTGAAGATACGAGGCGTTTCCCAATTGGTCAATGAGACCACAAGGGTTGACCGATGTGAGACAGGTCCCCGTCCCCGGCTCGTCCCTTGTTGCTGCGTCTTGTTGTGTGTCGGCGGCGTTACGTCTTTGTAAAGAGCAATGAATCCTGGGACATGTTGGACGAGTGGATCCTCGTGACATCACAGGCCTGTTTGAGGGTTAAGATAACGGGTTTGTGATTTAGATGTGGCAGTTAAGGGGCTCGACCATGTATCATGTACATGAATGTCCTTGTGTAGGTGTCTGTGTGTGTGTGTGTGCAGTGATTTGTAGGTATACAGGCTTGTCTCACTTTTATTAAACACAGTGTCCTTTTTCTCTACCTCTCTCCGTCACTTGCTCTGTCTCTCTCTCTCTCTCTCTCTCTACCTCCCTCTGCGTCTCACTGCTTCTGTTTCTCCCTCTCTTTTCCCCAGCGATGCTCATCTCTCGCTTGGTTGCTGCTGCTGAGGTTGGAACTCTGCTCGCTGTGACAAACACACACACACACAAACACACACCTAAGTATTCACTTCTGTTATTGTAAGGACACCTTTTCCAAACATGAAAGTTACTCTAACTTTAACCCTGTGAGATTTCTCTGTGAGTGTCTGTCCAAAATGTCCTGACTTTCAAGGTGTCCAAACTCAACTTGGTCCTGACAAAGATAGAAACACACACACACACACACACACACACACGCCTCAGACAGAGCGCTCCACAAGCCCGGTCAGGAAATTGGACCCTCAGCAGGATGTATTTTGGAAATGAATTCCTTTGAAATACCCAGACACCACACACACACACACACACACACACACACACACACACACACACACACACACACACACACACACACACACACACACACACACACAGGCTGAGTTTTGACAGACGTCTGTTGCTTCTGGTTTTAACTATGGAGTCTTATCTGCTGAACCACTATCAGTAGTTTAAAGATAGAGCTGGCAGAGCTGAGTCACAGCTCTCTCTCTCTCTCTCCCCCCCCCTCTCTCTCTCTTGCCTTTTGTCTCACTGACAGTCAGTGTCGCTCGTCCGAGTGTGCAGCTGACAGATAAGGTGTTGATGTTAATTACCAGACATGTAGCCTGTCAGACGGAGAACGAGTCGGGCGGAGAGAGAAGTCGACGGCGAGTTTAGACCGATGCAGGATTTTCACCATCAACACCAGAACTGATGATTCCAAGAACCACAGACCAGTGAGAACTCAACGTGTGTGAAAGGGTGATTTTGATTTATCACATCTCGGGTCATATTGTTGTAAGTTATAATAAATCACTTTATTTAGATGTTTGACCAATATTAACCTTTTAAAGTTGTCATCAGTCCGTATCTTGTAAATCTACTGACACATGTTACGTCTTGCCTTCATCCGTGTTTAGTTTCTGTTTCATGAAGATAAAACAATCAACAATGAAACTCAAAAAGGTCAAACTGGTATTAAAACATCTTTTATTATCGATAAAACCTCCTGAGAGTCTGAAATCAATAGAGTTTCTCCTGTGTTTCACCTGCAGCCTGATTAAACCTCTGCTCACTCCCTAAGTGTCTGTTATTAGTGTAATTGAGGATGTCGACTTGTTTTCCACACAAGCACATGAGGGTAATTCTGGTTTAAAATCACAGTGAGGGTTCATTTGTCTAGACCTTTTTAAATATGGTCCTAAGCTGCAGCTTCACTAAAACCCTGAAATATCCAAACCTGCAAATCACAGCCACGAACTCAACGGAGCAGTTTCACAACAATCCAGAGGAAAGTTAATTCTAAGCAAAACAAATCCTCTCTATCTGGTTTCAGGAACATGTATAATAGAATCCAGTTGGTGATATTGGAGCGGATGTTTGTGTAGTTTGATTCCCAGCAGCCCACAGTTTGTCTCCACACTCGCACACAAAGACACAGTGTGTGTCTCTCTCTCTGTCAGGGTTTGACAGCCTGAGCGGTGATGAGAAGGCCTCCCGAGGTGGTTTACGTGCACGCTCCTGCATGCACACGTATACTGTGTGTGTGTGTGTACGTGTGTGTTCTGACATTTCCTTTGTGTTTCTTGTTGGGAGTTCTTCATCTGATGAGTTTAACTGGGAGCAGGAGGAGGCATTTGGCAGCAGGTGCATTCGTGTGCGTCGGATGTTTGTGTATTTAACATTATTTATAGACACTGCTTCCTTCCTTGCAGAGCAGATTTTTGTTGGTCAGAAAACACACAACAAATGATCTGAATCAAATCCTTTAACACGCTCTTCTTATAAAAAGCCAAAGAGATAAGGGAGTGGATGTATCGTCTGTTTTCATGGATGTGGGTCAGAATCCCTGAACGCTCGTGTTGCCGTATGAAATCAGTCATTAGTTACGTTCAATAAGGGAACAGGCTGATGGAGCAGCTTTGTTTTCATCATTACTGTTGTTAAATTGCTCTTTAAAATCATTCTCCGCTGATATTAAAAACTCTTCGGTTCAGCGCCTCTCCAACTGTAATTTCCTCCCCAGCAAATTCCCCAATTTATCCTCTCAGGTGTTTGCAGCCCTCGCTCTGAATCCCCATTAACCTTGAGTCCGACGCATTTTGTCGAATTCCCATTAACCAGCGGAATGAGCGGCTTTGTGAATTCCCATTAACCTCCAGCATTAGTCGTTTATTAGACAACAAAGACGTGTGCGGGATCAGAAACTTATTTGGGGGATATTTTCCTTCTCTCTTCAGGATGATTGCTCTAAATTAGGGTCACATAGAGTCAACCGAGCAGAATATTAACGGCTGCCTGAAATATGAGGGAGATCATCCAGTGTCGACTTCCAAATGGGAGACGGACGTTTTCCTGAGTGGGTTGAAATCAACAGGCTGAATCGGTTCCTCTCCGTCTGTCTGTCCCACCTCCTCCTCACGTCCCTCTGCACAGGGACACTCCCCACCTCCTCCTCACGTCCCTCTGCACAGGGACACTCCCCACCTCCTCCTCACGGCCCTGATGGGACTTGTTATCCATCCAATTAGTTCCGGGTCTCCTCCCAGTTGGGGTGTCCTCATGAAATCTCCAATAGAAGGAGGAGGATGCTAGACTCAACTGAGCTCCCCCCCCCGGATGTCCAAACTCATCCTACGTCCTAGAAGAAGAGGAAGCCAGGTCGGAAGGACGAGGAGATTCCAGAGCTGTAACTGATCTTTCCTCACATGCACCTCCTCCTGCAGAGTTTAGTGCACGTCTGCAAGCAGCTTGTGTTTGTAAGCTCTCACTTTCTTTTAAGGTTTATTTTGAGTCAAAACAGCGTGGATAAACTTTGTGACACCGGACAGGAGGAGTCGTTTTCCTCCCATCAGCCTCGCTCTGCGTCTCCCAACGCGTGAAGTGTCTCCGCCGGGCGGTTTCCATCATAGAGCAGCTCATAGAGCAGCTCATAGAGCAGCTCATAGCTCGTTGAATCCACCAGAAGCCTCCGAGAGTCAGAAGAGATTAGGTTACATCCAGAGCGTGTGAGTGCTGGAGTGTCGACTCTCCTCGTGCTCGGTGGTGTGTGTCCGTCCACTCTCACTAATTCAAACACACACACCGACTGACAGACGGACATACGCAGGAACTGTACGCACATCCCAGGGAAGCGGTTTGTTCGAGGGTCAGTGAGCACGTGAAACGGAAACGTGAGGTGTCAGAACGGATGAAGAGGGAAACACGGAGGCTGCTGATTTAGGAAAGAGCAATTAGGACGTGGAAACAGAAGTGGATGAAAGCAGGAGAAGGAGCAGGGCAGAGAGAGAGAGAGAGGGATTCAAGCAGTGATGTTAAACAGGAGGGAGGATGAGTCGGGTTTCCAGTCGTCAGCCTCAGGTTGGGAAATAAGAGAGAGAGGATGGGTTGAGACGCAGCCGGCAGCTCGACAGTTCCTCAGCCTCACATGTCAGAGAGATTTGTGAGTTTTCCTCAGCGATTTACCCGACATCCATTCAGCTGTGGACACAGTTTGAAGGGAGCAAAGCTAAAATCAAAGAATATCTTGGTGTAAAGTCTTGATTTGTAAAGCAGCTCGAGCACTAGAGGAGGTAAACGTTTAATGTCTCCCTCTGAGAACATAGTGAAGTCGAAGGAAAAACTCAGACTTGAATTTATCACTGTTCTTGATCTGCCCTTTTAATATGGAAGATTAAACTATTACATGTTTCAGCCAAAAGAGACGACAGCCGTTTCAAACCATATGTCCCACCCAGCAACTAGTCAACATTAAACCAACACAACTGGTTTTGGCTTCTGTACAATTTGGATGCTGCTTTTGGAAAATCTGTATTTTTATTATTTAAATACATTTAAACACACAAACATGTAGAGTAATGAGACCTGAAGTTTTCTCTCCAGAACTATGTTGGACAATACATCTGATGATTTATTGAAATCCTGAGGATGTTTCCTGGTCGTTAGTTGAGGAAATCATTCAAACCTGATCAGCCACTTCTTGTAATGACGACCTGCAGGAAACTCTGCATACTTGGGATTTCTGTGCAGGACGTGAGGATGATGGACAGAGGATCGTCTCTCAGGCGGTTTGGGGAGGTCTGGGGAAACGAGAGCAGACAGCGAAGGTCTTTATCGGATCACATCCTGCTCTTCAGTGGACTTCCAGCCTGTGATCTGCAGGAACCCATGAGAACAGGAGCTCTAGTGGGTTTGAAGCCTCTTGGCAGTGATTGATACCAGCAGCGAGCTCTGGGTTCAGACCACAATGCTGCTCCTTATCGGCCACATCCGGCCCCAGTGCAGCTTGTCAGCTGTTTGTGGAGAGGGGGGGGGGGGTGTGGACTGTATGAAGCCAGCGTGATGGAGCAGAATCACAGGAGGAGACGTTGTGTTGACGTCCTCAGAAAACACAGAGAACCTCGCTGCTTGTTTTTCTCTGAGGCCGAAGAAAAGCATTCAACGGTAAACTGCGGCAAGATGGATGAACAGTTAGCGTAGTTGTTATTACGGCTCTTTTGCTATGGTGCATCTCCTCTGCTCCTCCTCTGCTCCTCCTCTGCGCCTCCTCTGCGCCTCCTCTGCGCCTCCTCTGCTCTAGTTGTTCTGAACCGGCTCCGGTCCAGGTCCCACGGGAGCAGAGCTGTGATGGAGAGCAGCTTTAAACTTCAACAAAGTCGATTCAGGGTGAAAACAGCTGTTAGCTTGCACGCCGCGGAGCAACGTCTTCCACCAAACAAGTGATTAAGAGAAGCTTTAAAGGGAAATGAGGAAGGAGGAGGGATTTACCCTCTGTCCGCTGAAAGATAAACTGAAAGAGACAATTTATTTTCTGTGGGAAATGATAAAAATGTGGAATATCTCTTATCTCCTTCAGGGATACATAAAAGTGCAGCGTGGTGACATTTAACCTGAACCTTTTTGAAGTTGTCTGGAAGTGAATAAACTCGATGATAAAGCTCCAGCCGGGTTTGTGAGTTTTGGAGAAACCCGCCTGCGTCGTGCTGCTGCTCTGAAATGTTCCCGTTAATATCCTGGATATATTCATCCAGCGGCTGCTCTGCCTTCACGCAGCTTCGGCCCTGAAACCACGGTGGAGATGCACCGTCCGGCTCTTCTGTGACTAAAGGTGACAAATAATTTATGACTTTTGGGAGTTTCTCCAAAGTCCAGTGGGGTTTTTGTTCCAAAACAGGGGACAGCTTGAAATTGGAGTGTCTCAAGCCGAGAGTCTTCTCACGCAGACTGAGTTATGGTGGAGCCGCGGTTATTGATCAACAACCCTCTGAACCCCAGCAGATATATGGAGGTAATTTCTCTGCTGTGTGGAGGCTGGGCAGACGTCTGTTATTGCCCCTTTTAAAGATTACGGGCGTCTCTCTGAAATATGTTGCGTCCCCGTCTGTAAACCGCTCATTCATTAAATGAACATTTAGCACAAAGCAGGAGCTTCAGAGAAGTGGAGCAGAATCCCTACGTGTGTCTGACTCAGCCTGAACCGAGGGAAAAGGACGGAGGCTAAATAAACTGCAAGAGTCACGGCTTTGTTTTTTTTTTGGAATCATAAATAAGTGAAGAGAGGAGGAAGGGAAAAGGCTCCTGTGTTTTAAAATGGCTCGACCAGCAGTTCATACCACTGA
This sequence comes from Platichthys flesus, assembly GCF_949316205.1. Taxonomy (NCBI): domain Eukaryota; kingdom Metazoa; phylum Chordata; class Actinopteri; order Pleuronectiformes; family Pleuronectidae; genus Platichthys; species Platichthys flesus. The sequence continues at coordinate 16,248,509 of NC_084967.1, forward strand.
GAAAACATGAAACAGGAGTTTATAATGAGAATGAAACATGTTCCATATTCTGTCCTGCTGGTTAGACAGGTTTCAGACAGTTGGTGGATTCATTTCATCACGTTTGACTAATTTGAAACTGTATTACAGCTCCTCTGTCTCTAACTGGGAATGAGGCCGTTCATTTCTCCGTCTCCTGTCTCCAGGTCCAGATCACAGCTGAGCTCCAAGTCAACTCCTAACTCGTTAACAGCTCTCTCTTGATTCCCCCCCGTGGATCAGCTGCGATTATCTGATATTAAAAACGGTCCGGCGCCGCGTTGAGGTTTGAACGCTCAGGAGACGTTCTGCCTCCGGTCGTCTAATGAGATTCTGATTGGCCGGAGGGAAGATGAGGTCTCACACACGGAGACGCTACAAAACGACCAGCGAGGTTGTTTCACCTCCTGAACCTCATTATGGAAATAGGTTTTTATTTCTGATTGCTTGGCTGCGTGTGTTTGTCTGTCGGTACAGGTGTGTGTGTGTGTGTTTGTGTGTCTTCCATTCGTCTGTCATTGTGCAGAACCAGACCTGTCACAATAAGAGCAGTGTGATAAACAATGACATTATTCTGTATTGTTTATTTCAGCCTCAAACCGCTGCTCGAGCTCCGGGTAGAAACATTGGGATCAAGTTAACTTGTCTAAATGAAAGTTTAGTCTCAGAGTCTCTAACATGGCCACCTTGTGAAAGTTACTACTTCGTCAAATCTGGACAATCTTCTCTTGTTCTTTCCAAGACTCTCCTGTCATTTGACCTTTGACCTCTGCTCCGGTCCCTGTGTGAGTGCGGGGTCGTGACCCTTGGGCGACCCCCCCTCTGATCCCTGGGGTCGTTTCACTGTGATCGCTTTGTCTCCTGGATAACGCTCCGACATGTTTCCCTCTTGTCAACACGTGGAACTCGTGTAGAGTCGTGAACTCGGAGGGTCGACGTGTCCTCAGTGGTTTGATTTGTCCAACACAACAGTTGTGTCGCTTTGTGAAAAGTATTTATATTGTGTTGTTGGTTTTGAAAGAAAGTTTGGATCTGAAATGCAGTGAATGAGGTGGAGCTGTGTTTCCTTTATTCTCAGTTTGAGAGTTGGACTTTAACACTTTGATAAAGCGTCTGTTGAAACTGTTTATTTTTGTATCACCATGAACACACATGTACTTTGGTTCATTCTGACTCGTCTCCCACGTCAGACTCCGTCCTCCTGCTCCAGATACACAGATTAATCCTCCACTGGAAATATCCTGTAGGATTAATGTATTTATAGAGCTAAAATGTACAAGCCAATTATTTTATATAGAATTGATAAAACATTTAAGATAATATATGCAGTCTCTGGAATAAGAGGATTTGCTGCTCTTCTTTCATTTGGGGATTTTTTTGGTGTCGAGCTGCAAATGATTCGTCGATTAATTGATTAGTAAATCTCCCCAAATTGAAATCAGCTGTTTTCTTAATTGATTAAGTAATTTTCTAAGTTTAACAGCAGAAACAATTCATCACTTTTTTTTGTTATTAATGCATTGAACTACATTTAATATGAAGTACATTTAAACACAACATGATTCTGTTGGCAGATGATAATCTTGAATAATGCAAAACGATGATCATCACATTAGTTTAAGCTCATGGACATAATTCAAGTTCTAAATGTTCGAATGTTTCTTCGTCGTGTAAGTTTTATTCTCGCTCGTCTGCTTTGTTTTATTTCTTCATGTTTGGTTTTTGAACTTCTCTGGACGTCCTCTGTTCCGACTCTGAGAAAAGGGAAGTTCCCGCTGGTCCCTGAGGAAACGAGCACGGCTGTGACACAACGTAGTGAGAGTTAATTCAAACCAGACATGGTTCTCTGCAGAAACTTCCTTCTGTGATTCTTTCTTTCATTCGTCTTCTTTCTTTCACAGAATTTTTCTCTTCATCATTGTTTATACAACGATTTTGATGATGTAAAAGTTGTTTTTAGTCATTTTGGCTGTCGTGGGATTAGGGAGCATGTTTGTTATTGTACAAACGTTTTTGTTAAAAAATCAACCTTCGCCAGGGACAGACCAAAGTCTCTGGTTGTGACGTCATTCAGACTTTGACATGAAATCTGAAATATTCAGTCTTACATTGTGAAATAGCTGCGTTCATGCCTCAAATACTCTAAACCAAAGCTTCCATGTGAGAAACTTTGCGGATTCGCACAATCCCTATTGTGGTGGGTTAACCCTAACCCCGCCCACCCCTCATCTCTACTTATTAAACTGTGCTCTACATGGAGTGTGCACCTCCTGGTCTGACCCAGATCCACCTCCTGCTCCTTCCCTCTCCTCCGAGGATCTCGTGCCGTCTGAGGTGCACGAGAGACAAACGCCTCCTGGAGCTTCTCACCTCTGCTGACTCATCGCAGGCCTCTGCTCGCGCTGCCACTTTGTTTATCGCCCTCTCTGTCCGAGGATTATGGGATTTGCTGTTTCTCGTCGGACTCGGGGGGGGGGGGGGGGGGGGGGGGGGGTGGGTGAACCTGTAGCATGGGATGAAACGTCGGACGTCACGTTTCTGATGACACTGATTCAACACTGAGGCTTTCATGTCTGAAAGAGGAGAGCTCGTTTTTAGAGAATCCTCGCTCTCCCTCCGGAGACGGTTTTAATGGCGGCCTCTTTTCGTTGTTGTCTTCCACGACAAGACAAAAAGTCTTTGTGTTCACGTCGGCATGCGACTGTTTGCCAGCGGAGAACAGACCACGACTGTTCAGAGGGAAGTTGATTTGCTTTTCTTTATCATCACAGACAAGAAGTTCAGGATCAGATCTGTGGAAACCAATCACTCCGGGATCTTTATTGATCCGGGAGTCTTTTAGTCTGAGAAATAATAAAATGCTTCTTGATGCCTTTTAGGTTTTAGTCATTAAACAGTCATAGGACCTTTGCTTTGAGTGATGAGTGTGATTCATAATCAACTAACCGACATTATTTATTAGGAGAATTAAAATGGATCTGTGTTTGTTTTCCCGGATGAGATTGTTTTTTTTGTGTGACTCACTGCAGACGCTCTAAGTTTCTTTATTGATTGATTTCTATATTAGTCACATAGAAATCACAGTGTCTATCACATGAGTCAACATCTTCACTTGTTTACTGGAAAATACACTTTGTTTATTTCACGAGTTCTGGTTCTAAACTTTGCTGAACTTGTTCCTCAGCAGAGAAAATCAATAGAAGCTCGTGGAAAGTTCCGAGCTGATGCGATTACCTCTCACTCGCTCTTCATGGGAACCTGAGCTCCGACGCCCGATAAGCCAATAGAGCGTCAAGTTGTGAAGACGTGTCTCAAACTCTGAGGTGATTATTTGTCAAAGACGCAGATTGTTCGGCTGCAGGTGTTGAGAATGAGGTTTGTGCGACTGAAGAATGTAAGGATTGTGTTGATAATGGATCATTTCCAGGAGTTTTGTGGTGATTTGTTTAATAAGATCGTCTCTGGAGGAAACTGGAGTTGTGAGGTGACATCAGGTTCAACGAGCTCGCTTCAAGGGTTCTTCAGAAAAACATCTTTGCGGCTGCAGGTGATGTTTCATAATCTTTCTTGGGTTCAGAGCAGGTTTGTGAAAGGCATTAGTCGGGTTTCAATAAAGAGGACTGTTTCCAATTTTCAAATCATTCTGAAACTCTGGTAAATCAGATTATTATCTTCTATTCTATTTTGTGAGTTCATACCTTCGGCAAGGTCAACGCCCAATGTCGCCTTATCAAATAAAGAGGAAATTAAATTACTGGATCCTCGCGTTTATCCAGATCTGCTCCATATTTCAGGAGGTCACTTCCCATCCGACCACAACATCTCCTGGTTCAGTAGCTTTTTAATAATCCTGCAGACAAACAAACAAACCTCCTGATGAAGGGATGTACAGGAGAACCTGGCTCGGTAATTTGATCTTCTGTTGACGTGTAAACATCGGTCATCGCTGTAGCGGTTTCCCTCTGATGCATTGTGGGTCCGTCCATGTGGTCACAATATTCTGCGTCCTGATACCATCTCGTATCTGAGCAGCATATTGTCTTTCTCCTCCCTCCCTGTATCTCCGTGCTCCGGCATCTGAAGGAGCATAATGAAAACACAGCGGCCGATAGAAGCCTCCTGATGTTCACATTCTACCAACACACACTTTGTCTACTTTCTGTTGTTTTCTGTGTGTTTGTGCATCAGGCCGATGAGGTTGTGTATTCAGTGTTTCCCCCAGTAAATGTCTCAGTCAAGGTGGTAAGCAGGTGGCGGTGCTGTTGGCGCGGCGCGTAGCGGCGATGCGAAAATTTTTGGGGGTATTTTGCTCAAAGATGCCAGTACGCATGAATGAAATAAACAACTGTTTATTTCAATATAAATAAACAACAGTAGGTACAAATGTTGTGGAAAACATGCAGACACTACAAAATAGGGTTTAAGCCGGTTTTTAAGAAAAATCAAGCTGCCTCGGAAGATGACAGTTTGTGATGTCGGATTCCGTTCAAATTAACCGCCTATTCATTGTGGACGGCAAGAAAAAAAAAGTTTTCGCGCATGCGCACCTGATTCTGTATGATTTAACATGTACGCAAATAAGCATCATTCTTTGTGCCTTTTTTACGTAAATGGTATGCCACATAAGCCTTTACGCTACATATCATTCATGGACCAATTAAAATCGAGATATTACTAGACATTTACGCAGCTTAAGGCCAATGTATGCTACTCCGAGTCCGTTGCGGACTGACGGACGGACGGAGCGGACGGACCCTTTTTGATTTATAGTTCTACGAGCCTTTTTGTTGTGAAAACAATTCACCGCCAGAACAGTAGATGGCGCAACTGAAGTCGAGCTTAGACAAGCCTACCTCATGAGGTATATAGAAGAAGTCCACGATAGGTTTATTTACGTCCTCCCGGCTCCTCACACACAGTGAACGATGGCAGCTAACAGAAAAAGGATGTTGATGACGCGACAGTTTTTGCTGAATAAAGTGACACCCAGCGGGTCATAATGCTTATGTTATCGTGTCTTAACGCAGCGGTTCCCCGGTCTTGTTTCCAAACTGCGTTGCTAATTCAACAGCTGCAACAGCTTGAAGCTACACGGAGGCAGCTAGCTTCCCCCCAGCTTCCACACACAGTCAGCAGGGACACCCGATACTAACTACTACCGTTAGTTAGTATCGATCTAAAGTGTTTGCTTCTAACCTGACGGTGTTTGAGAAAGAGTGTCATGAGCCGTGGGATTAAAGTCAGCGGGTTTTTGCGCTGTTCCCACCGCAGTTAGCATGGTGGTTAGCCCGCTAGCCACGTTATGAAAGTTCGTTATAACAGTATGTGACCGTACACACGTGCCGTAAGTGCTCTAACCAGCCACCGTCAGCCGGACAACGCCGCTGGCTTAACACACTTGTCACATTAATTATATAGTCGTAGTTGTGATTTTGGTTAATTGTGATGTAGGGAATGGAACAGGAAGTTTCCATTCCGAAATGCTGGCGTTAGCGGACCAATCACAGCCAAGGGCTATCCGTGGGCTCTCCTCCATTTCGACGTGTAGTTAGAAAAAGGAGAGCTGCTCGAAAAGCTCTCCGAGGAGCCGCGGAGAGGCACGGAGAGGGCGTTCCACGTTGGAGAAGGCGGCCCTATCTGTCCGTTATGCTGTAGTCCTACATAATGATGAATGCTGTCTTTTATTTTTTAAGTTGAATAGAAGTAGTACTTATTTGAAATCGGCCGTGCGTGCCTGTTTGTTGTTTATTGTTTTTGATTTAACAATATACAGGTTTAGAGAAATCTGGCTTTCAGAACTCAGTGCCTACCCACTCACTGACCTCACCGCACGTCACTGGCGGTAGATTGACAGGTGACTATGATAGACTATGCAACAATATATTCAACCACCAGATGTCGCCGTCTCAATTACACTCAAAAAACTTTATTGGCACGACTAATGTTGTAAACAGTATTACCTGAGTATTATCAATGCCATTTTTTTTTTTTTTTCAACTTTTTTTTCAACTTTTTTTTTTTTTTTTTTTCAATACATTGGTAGTCAAGGCGGGGCCCTAGTCTTGTTAAGGCGGCCGCCTTAACAAGATAGTGCTGGGGGAAACCCTGGTATTGGTAGTTGGTGTTTGATTCCCTAAGAAGTCATAGTTTGCTTTTAACTGGGAAACTGGTTTGCACAGGAAGCATCACATTTGGGCGTGTGTGTGTTTTTGCCTGTGTGTGTTTGTGTGTTTGTGTTTGTGTGTGTGTGTGTGTGTCGTCTGGTTGGCTGAACCAGGTTGAGCCACTTCACTCCGCTCTTCAAAGACTCGCCATAAAACCTCAGGATCTTAATCGGATGCTGTTCAGACGACACTTTGTAATTATGTCTCAACAAATTCCTGCCTACACACAGAAGGAGTGTGTGTCTGTGTGTGTGTTAGTGTTGTTGTGTGCTCAGTTGATGTCTCTTTGGGGTCTTTTTTAAGCTGCATGTTGTATCACGTTAACATTGTGTTCAGGCTATTGATGCTAGTGTGTGAAGCTGCTATAATATTTACACAGATGTTTGTGTGTCTGTGTGTGTGTGTGTGTGTGTACAGCTTATCTTTTTCATGCTCTTCTCACCAAGTTTCTTTGGTCTCAATTGGATGTGAAAGGAAATCCCATGTCTGCAAGGCTTCCACTGCAGGAACAGACCTGTGTGTGTGAGAGTGTGAGTCTGTGTGTGTCTGTGTGTGTGTAAAGCCTCCACCATGCCACAGTGGATTAACCACACAGTGTGAGCAGCAACACTGAGGCTGTGAAGGAGAGATTCAGAGTGAAAGACGAGGCATGAACCAGAACGAGAGCGAGAGAGTTTAGCTTTTTATTCCAACTCAGCTACGTTGATTATTTACCAGCTCACAGATCCTCTGACATAAAATAGGAATATTAAATATATAATACCATGTGTTTACTAATGTATCTTCACCTGTTAATGAGCATCACTGAGTTTTTATATCTACTTCATGTGCCCGTCAGTGTATCTAAAGAAGGCCGACTTGTCTCTGCTTCTTTGGTTTCATTCACTAACATGGAGGAGGCTGCTGGGTGTATGACTTATACTGCAGCCAGCCACCAGGGGGCGATCCAGATGAAACATTGATAAGATGCAGGAATCCGTCCCTCTAGGTTTTGTAGATGAAGCTAATTTACAATCCTTTTCCCTGGTTTGGATTTTTCAATACGTTGTTAACAATACGTTGTTAGGATAAAATTACAAACCTGGGAAACCAGAAGAAGACCAATGAGCAGATTCCAGAACACGTGTGCAGCTGCATGATTAGTGACTCAGCATTTATCAGATTGTGTCTTACTGGAAACCAAAGTGTGTTTGTGGTGCCACCGGTGTTCACCCATCCCCCGGGTGGAGATGGCTTGAGTTCGGTGGAACGGGCTTTTCACCGGTGGAGCCCTGAAGCCCGCGGCCTCTCATTGGAACGTGCCTCACTGAGTGGAACCATGTGATGTCTCTCAGGTCCTCAGTGGACCAGGCGTCTGTCTAACACCTGTCCCCTATCGCCGTCCTGCCACTCGGCTTTACTTCTGGAACTGGGTCAGCAGATAACCGGTGTGACCCGTTCACCGGCGACTCGCTCACTTTGACAGAACTCGTCTTTACGGCCGGTGTTCAAACAGACGCTTCGGTTTCACCACGTTTCATCATTAATTGCACGCCGTGCCTTCCGTAGTTACCTCGACCCGGCAGCTGCTCGCCGCCGCCTCCGTCTGCTGCTCGATGAGGCGGCGACTCCTCACGAGTCATTAGAGGGGGGGGCTCAGCTGCAGCTCCGTCAGCTCGCTGCACCGCCCGGCTCTCAGAGCTGGCGTTTCTGTGATAAGACCCACCCGGCGAAAACTGATTTACACGGCTCCTCTCCTCCCCCCCTGCCTGTGTGTGTGTGACTGTCTGTGTGTATGTGTGTGTGTTTGTGTGTGTTGATTTAAAAGACTCAGAGTGTAATAAACTATCTGGAAATACTCTGCCAGCAAAAACACATCAGGCTGCAAATCACATCACAGCGTTCGAGCCTCGTTCTCCATCTGTCATACAGCAGAGGTGTGTTTGTGTGTTTGTGTGTTTGTACACAAAGAAAGAGCTTTTTCTCCTCCATTGTGTTTCTTCCCCGATGTTCCTGCAGCTTAGAGGCCGTGCACGTTCACCTCTCTCTCCCGCGCCTCCTTTCTTTCCACCGTGGTGATTTGATACAGGCGTCAATATTCCAGGGGCGGGGAATTCCAAGAACGCCGTCGTTAACTGCTTCTATTATTGGATGTTCAGTCACTGGGGCTTTTCTCAATACTCCTGGTTTTCAGAGCGTCTTTAGAGAGAGCGTCGCAACACCCGGCTGGAAAGTGTTCGACTTTCAGCTCCGACCTCAGCCGACGCGCTGGAGTCGCAGTGCAAG